>NW_004949122.1:5449510-5450039 GCF_000317375.1 Microtus ochrogaster | reverse complement strand
CAAAGGGTCTGAATTAAGGAATTCTGCACATTTACATTACGATATCTTACCTGGGCAAAATTAGAGTCAATCAGAAGAAGCAGAAACAATTCTATAATTTGGGGTCACCACAACATACGAACATGTATTAAGGGGACAAGATTTAGGAAGCTTGAGAACCACTGACATCAGAGGACTTAGTGCCCCTGCAGCATCCACATAAAGAGGACCCTCAATGATAAGGTAGGATGGACACACACTTAACCCCAGGGTTTTCCATGCCTGCAGTACACAAAGCCAGAACAGGAACACACACACATTCACATAAACAAAAAATAATAAATAAATTAGTCGAACAAAATAAAGCATAAAATCAGAGGGTAAGAGGACCTTCGTAGACAGAGCATGTGTGGTGTATATCCTTGGTTCTCAACTCAATCAGACCTCCCATTAACTAAAACATCTGATAGGAACCAGGCTAATCCTGGGCTATTTGTCTGGATTGAGTAATTTGAAGTGGGGAGCCCCACCCTCAGTCCAGTTCTTGGGC
>NW_004949122.1:5445422-5445904 GCF_000317375.1 Microtus ochrogaster | reverse complement strand
TCTCTCAACCTATGGGGTGGAGAAGCCTTTGAGGGGTCAAACAACCCTTTCCAAAGGGTCTGAAATAAGGAATTCTGCACATTTACATTACGATATCTTACCTGGACAAAATTAGAGTCAATCAGAAGAAGCAGAAACAATTCTATGATTTGGGGTAACCACAACATACAAACATGTATTAAGGGGTCAAGATTTAGGAAGCTTGAGAACCACTGACATCAGAGGACTTAGTGCCCTTGCAGCATCCACATGAAGAGGACCCTTATGATAAAGTAGGATGGACACACACTTAACCCCTGGGTTTTTATGCCTGCAGTACACAAAGCCAGAACAGGAACACACACACACACACATGCACATAAACAAAGAATAATAAATAAATTAGTTGAACAAAATAAAGCATAAAATCAGAGGGTAAGAGGACCTTCGTAGACAGAGCATGTGTGGTGTATATCCTTGGTTCTCAACTCGATCAGACCTCC
>NW_004949122.1:5419917-5439454 GCF_000317375.1 Microtus ochrogaster | reverse complement strand
GTGTGAATGAGAGAGAGAGAATGATGGGTGGGCACAACGTGGGTGAACGTGGGTGGGTTGCATGGCACGCCTGTCATCCAGGTAAAGGCAGATAACCCAGGAGTTGGAGCCCACATTCAGAAACAGAGAAAGTGTAAGCTGGGTTACATCGGGCAATGTGAAAGATATCAGAAGATCAGCGTGGCCCGAGAGATGGCTCAGCACTTAGAATAAAGATTCTCTCTCAAGCTATGGGTGGAGAACACTTTGAGGGGTCAAAAGAGCCTTTCCCATGAGTCCCAAATAAGAGATCCTGCACATTTACATGACAATTTCTTACCTGGGCAATATTACAGAAGCAACAGAAACAATTCTATGTTTTGGGGTCACCACAACATACGAACATGTATTAAGGGGTCAAGATTTAGGAAGCTGAGAACCACTGACATCAGAGGACTTAGTGCCATGCAGCATCCACATGAAGAAGACCCTTGATGATACCAGAGGATGGACAACCACTCCACCCCAGGCTTTTTAATGCCTGAAGTACACAAAAGCCAGAACAGGCACACACACACACACACACACAAGCACATAAATAAAAAATAATAAATATATTAGAGTTGAACAAAATAAAGAATCAAATCAGAGGATAAGAAGACCTTCTCAGACAGAGCCTGTGTGGTGTATATCCTTGGTTCACAACGCGATCAGACCTCCAATTAACTAAAACACCTGTTTTAGGAAACAGGCTAATCCTGGGCTATTTGTCTGGATTGGGTAATTTGAAGTGGGGAGCCCCACCCTCAGTCCAGTCCTTGGGCGGTGGAAAGACACCAGCAGAGCAAGGGAAGGGACTACATAAATTCCATCCAGCCTTCCAGAGGAGGAGACACTCCATCCCAATACCAAGGTAATCCTTACTCCATTGGGTGTTTCACTCCCATTGGGAAGTTTCAGGACTTAGTGAAAGAAGTGCTAAAAGGACTTCTAAGTCCTTGGGGCCCATTGAGCAATCCTTCAGAAGAAGAACAGAACCTGCAAGAGGAGAGCAAGGTCGGGCATCAGTGAAATCAAATCTAGCTCAAACAGTTGTAAGAATGGGTAATAATACCCAGTATTTTGTAAAGATCTTAGGAGAAGAAAAGAACAAAAGTAGGGGAAACTTTTTGGAGATTTTTTTTTCCAAAGAGGTTACCTGCCAGGGCAGACAGAGTGATCACACACCCGTCCTCCCGTCTTTTAACGTATTTTTTACTTGGATATCAATATATCCATGGAGTCAATACAGAGACATATCATTTAAGTTGTGAGGAAATTTCGATGAAGATGCAACTGAGAAAGTGTGGCAACTTCTCTTATCAACTGAGGGCCACACAGCAGGAACACCGCACACAGAATGAGTCAGCTGACCCCCATTAGGTATAATTACATGCATACATGCACAAACACATACATGATCCTAAGAAGGGGCAGGAATGTCACCATGAACTATAGCGCTTATCAAGCATGTGTGAGAATATGCTCGAAGAGGAGAGAGTAAAAGAGAGAGAGAGAGAGAGAGAGAGAGAGAGAGAGAGAGAGAGAGAGAGCGCAGAGAGGGAGAGGAAGACAGTCATGAAGAGTAAACATGGTTTCCTGAGGAGCCACTGGTAGTGGCACCAGTATTTATACCTACTGCATGTACTGGGTTTCAGGATTCTAATCTCTTTGGATGGATACCTTTTTCAGCCTAGATATAGTAGGGAGGGCCTTTGACCTTCCACAAGGCAATGTGCCTCACTCTCTCTGAGGATTAGATGGGGTGGGTTGGGAGGGTGTGTGGAGGAGATGGGAGGACAAGACGGAGTGGGAACTTGGATTGGTATATTTTTTTAAATCTAATAAATAAATTAAAAAGAGTTATCTATGGGAGTGAGACTAATATGCTTCACCATAAAGAATTCACCCTATTTGAGCATTTAAATGAAATATTTAGTGGAAAACTCCTCAAAAACTGTTTGCTTGCTCTGTACGGTCAGCTGGGGCGTGGATTCTGGGCTTC
Organism: Microtus ochrogaster; assembly: GCF_000317375.1. Lineage (NCBI taxonomy): Eukaryota > Metazoa > Chordata > Mammalia > Rodentia > Cricetidae > Microtus > Microtus ochrogaster. Next base: position 5,437,431 of record NW_004949122.1, on the reverse strand, counting down.
CACATGGTTTCTGTAGATCAGGAACACAGGCTCCAGCTATTGTAGAATTACTAACCCAGAAGAGGCCCTTGGAGGCAGCCCAGACCACAGACATCAGCATGGCTTTGTGTGTCAGCATAAGCTACAGACATCAATGCGGCATGGCCTTTGATGGTAACATGGACCACCACAGACTCGGGCTGCAGTAGAACCTCAGACCCAGACATGCCCCTAGTGGCAGCACAGACCTGAACATCACCATGTCCCCTGGGGTCAATGCAGGCCGTTCACATCAGTATGGCTCCCAGCAGCAGCAAGGCCCATTGATATTGACATGGCCTCAGTCAACAGTACTGTCCATGAATGTCCACATGGAACTCAGGCTTCATCACAGCCTGGGGCAGCAGACACCAACATGGCCTCTGGTGGCATCATGGACCAAGGTGGTCCTTCAAGGAAGCACAATGCAGAAAGGGAACCATTCCTCATCTCAGGCCTCCGTCATTGCTCAGTCAGGAAGATCCTGCTGCACACCACCCTGCTCACTCCTACTCAGCAATGTGTCCCGCTGTCGACCACAGCCCTCTCTCATGCCCATCACTGTCATCCCCATTTCCGCCTCTCCACAGCACACAGACAGCTTCATTTTTCTCTTTCCCACCTCTCCATCGCTATTTGTCCATCATAGCAGCCCCTACCCTGAGGCCTGGCTGACTTCTGCCACCTATCCCAGGCAGTCTCTTCTTAAAGCTCTCTCTTTGAGACATCATGGGAAAACCTTACAGATACACATGAAGAAGATAAGACTTGATCACAGAAGGAAAATAACATGATTAGAACCATTGGTGTCTGTCAGCTAATATTGAAGTTTTGGGAATTTGGCATGATACCAGAGCTGAAAGAATGGATTGGGCCAGACAGTGGTGAGGCACACCTTTAACCCCTTGGGAGGCAGAGGCGGGAGGATCTCTCTGAGCTCAAGGCCAGCTTGGTCAGCCAGGGCTACACACAAAGAAACCCTGTCTTGAAAAACCAACAACCAAAAACAAATAAACAAACAAAAGAACAGACAGATATTTCTCTCCTCCTCCATCCTCTCCTCACCACACCAACCTCACAATCCCTCTCTAAGGCAACCATGTCCTCGTGGGCCTGAGAGAACTCCCCCTCTTCCAGGTCCTCACCCACATACCAAGCACAAAGGCACACTTGGCACACATCAGATAAACTTGTGATCTAGGCGAGCCCAGGCTTCAGCGATGGCTGTGGTGTTGCTCAGCATGCACACAACTCTCTAAACCTTGGCCAGGTTTCCACCAGGTACCACAGTGAATGGCTGGTAATTAATGCCAACCTTGAAGCCAGAGGGCCATCAATCCACAAATCGGATGCTGCACTTGGTCTTGATGGTGGCAATAGCAGCATTGAAATCTTTGGAAACCACATCACCATGGTACAGCAGGCAACAAGTCATGTATTTACCGTGGCAAAGATCACATTTCACCATCTGGTTGGCTGTCTCAAAGCAAGCTTTGGTGATCTCTGCTACAGAAAGCTGCTCATAGTAGGCTTGTTTTTTAGCAGAGATGACGGGCATATGTGGCCAAAGGAGCACTTCCCTATATGGGGAGAGGGTACCAGGTTGATCTGGAGTTCTGTCAGGTCAACATTCGGGGCCCCATCAAATCTGAGGGAAGCAGTGATGGCAGATACAATCTGGGTAATAAGGCAGTGTAGGTTGGACGCTCAATATCAAGATTTCTACAACAGGTGTCATATATGGCCTCATTGTCTACTATGAAGGCATAATCTGAATGCTCCAGCGTGGTGTGGGTGGTGAGGAAGGAACTGTAGGTCTCAACCACATCAATGGAAACCTGGGTCCTAAGTGACCAGAGAGTTCCAGTTTGGAGTTCCTTCCATAATCAACAGAGAGATGCTCCATTAGCAGGGAGGTGAACCCAGAGCCAGTTTCCCATCAAAGTTGCAGAAAACCAAGAAGCCATAAAGACCTATGCACTGGTCAGCCAGTGTTCAAATTTGGTCCAAAACAAAGTCAGCAATCTCCTTGTCAATGGTGTAGTGTCCACTTGCATAGTTATTGGCAGCATCTTCCTTCCTGTGATGATCTTCTCGGGGATGAAGAGTTGGCAGTAGGAACCAGTGTGAACTTCATCACCAACTCTGAGTTCCAGATCTATGAACACTGCCCAGGGCACATGCTTGCCAATGCCTGTCTCACAGAAGAAGGCTTTAAAGGAGTCATGTCTTCCCCCAATGGTCTTATCACTTGGCATCTGGCCATCAGCTTGGATGTCACGTTCCAGGCAGTAGATCTCCCAGCAGGCATTGCAGATCTGGACATCAGCCTAACCAATGTCATGAAAGTGTACTCTTGCATGGTAGCTATGAGTTAGAAGGCGAGGGTGACAGAAGCAGACGCCAGATCCCCAGTTACCATTCCCAACAGCTAAGAGGAGAGGTAATGAGGGTGAGATCATTTCTTAAAATAGTAACTCTTCAAATTCACTGCCTATCCCTTATTAGATAAACCATCCTTTTGTTCTTAAACTCGCTCAGTCTAGCCCTAGTTTTCTTCTAGGTGGGTAAACAGACAGACAGATTTTCCCACAGTGACTCTACAGCTCTTTGCTACCTTGGAAGGGAGGGGCTAAGCGTGGTCAAGCTGTTTTGTTTTGTTTTGTAACAACCTGCAAAGTTGTGACAGATTCTTGACTTGAATGGAGGTGGCCTCCTGGAATGTTGGATCTGTGACTGATTGTGAAATGCAGAAGGGATAGCTTGTCCTTAAATCCTTCCCGTCCGCTGAATCACTTTAGGGCCACCACAGCACGTTTGAAGACACCAAACCACCAGCAGGGCAATGCCTTCATTCCTCGGCAGTCAGTAGGGAACTATGTTCTTCTCTTGTGCTCAGTTTCAGATTTGAGATTGTTTGCCCCATTGTTTATCATCTTAAAAACAATCAAGCTAGGCATGGTGGTACTTGCCTTCAACTCCAGCACTCAGGAAGCAGAGGGAGGTAGAACTCCAAGTTCAAGGCCAACCTAATCTACAGAGTGAGTTTCAGGACTGCTAGGGCTATTACACAGAGAAACCCTGTCTTTAAAAAAAAATTAAATAAATTCCTTGATCAGTAACAGGTGGAGTCATCAAAAGAGAAAGCAGGTTTGGGTGGTACCTGTGTGGTAGCAGTGGAAACACAGATAGGCAGGCATCAGCCTGCATCACCTCAACAGCCTGTGCTATTACTTCCACCTCCATCCCCTTCTGCTGAGTCTTGTCAAACTGTTTCATCCCAATTTCTGATTAAAACTCAACTGATTCTTGTACTGGCTGGTTTTGTGTATCAACTTGATACAAGCTAGAGTCATCAGAGGAAGGAGCCTCAGCTGAGGAAACACCTCAATGAGATCCAGCTTTAAGGCATTTTCTCATTTAGTGATCAATGGGGGAGGGCCCAACCCATGGTGGGGTGGTTCCATCCCTGGGCTGCTGGTCCTGGGTTCAATATGAAGGTGGGTTGAGCAAATCATGGGATAAAAGTCAGTAAGCAGCATTCATCCATGACCTCTGCATCAGCTCCTGCTTCCAGGATCCTGCCCTGCTTGAGTTCCTGTCCTGACTTCCTCCAGTGATGAACAAAGAGCAATGCTGAAGTGTAAGCCAAATAATCCTTTTCTCCCCAAGTTGCTTTTGGGTCATGGTATTTTGTCACAGCAATAGTACCCTAAGGTATTTTTTTTTTCAATTTACCCTGTGTTTCACTATTTCCCATGCTCCTCTGTCTTCTCTCCATTCTATTTATGAATGGCCAGCCTTAGCTTGATTTTTGTCTTGCCAGCTTTTCTTAAATTATTCTGTCCACCTTTTGCCTCTGGGTTTTCCCTTCTCTTTGTAATAATGAACTTACAGTATTACCAATATCATTCTTCAACTTCATCTCCCTGTTTCTCTTTAACACCTTTGTCAGAACCAGGCCAATCAAAGTAAATATATAGTTAAATAAATAAATAACACACAAATGTAACGCACTAGATCTTTTGTGGTTTTTTATTATGATTATTGTTAAGATAAGAGTTAGGGGAAGTAATATTTAGTGGGGAGAAGAAACTGTGACATTGTTTCATCACAAAGGGGCACAATGACATCTGGGTGTGGTGGCACATGTCTTTAATCCCAGCACTGGGGGCAGAAGCAGGTGGATCTCTGAGTTTGAGGCCATCCTGGTCTACGGAGTCAGTTCCAGGACAGCCAGGCTACACAGAGAAACCCTGTCTCAGAAATCAAAAACAAAGCAAAGGGGCACAGTGAGTGTGGTGTTCCACACTTTGAATCCTACCACTCAGACAGAAGTAGGCAAGTACAATGATTCATCAAGGCACACTGCATCCCACAGCATAGAAATTTGTCTAATTGGCTTTCAAACACGCTTCACGCTAATGAACCATCACCCAGAATTGACAGTTGTCTCTTCGTACTATTTTAGAGGGTTTTTTTAACTCTTAAAAAAATATTGTATGTAATGTCATGAGTATTTTTAAACACACACAGCCCTTATAACATTCTCTGGAAAAAAAACTATTGTCATTATAACCAAGTTGTTACCAGTCCAGTCAATATATAAATGTTGTAAAAAAAAATAAACTATGTATGGGTAGATATAAAAGGTAACATTTATGTTGTTTTGTAAACAATTAGGTTTCATACTGGATACCATATTCTTTGCTTGGCTTTTTTACTAAACTGTATTTTTAAAAAAGATGACAGGATTTATTTCTAATAAAGATTTGAATTCCATAATAGAATATACTATATTCTACTGATTAGTTAATTAATTTTACCTTTTTTGAGACAGAGCCTTTCTGTGTAAACCAAGTTGACTTCAAACTCAGAGATCCTCCTGCCTCTTCCTTCAAAGTGCTGGGATTCCTGGGCAGCTTGTTTTTTCTGAAAGGGGACAGAAGAAGAGAAGTGGATCTGGGGGGAGGGGATGTGAGCTTGGAGACGGGACATCTGGGGGAAGAGGGGAGAAGAGAAACTTGAGTCAGAGTGTATTGTATGAAAGAAGAATTTTTTTTTAAGTAAGTAATGGCTGCTGGGAGCAGAGAGTTGGTCCACTTCAAAGATGACCCCCCTAAACCAGTGGTTCTCAAGGGTCAAATATCAGATACCCTGTGTACCAGAGTTACAGTGGGTTTGGCCTTGTTGGTGTCCTTGTGGGTGGGCATTGAGGTCTCCAAAGTTCAAACCAGGCCCATTTCTCTCTCTCTCTCTCTCTCTCTCTCTCTCTCTCTCTCTCTCTCTCTCTCTCTCTCCCTGTCTCTCTTTCTCTCCCCCTGCTGCCTTTGTATCCAGATGTAGAACTCTCAGCTACTTCAGAACCATGTCTGCCTGTATGCCACCATGCTCCCACCATGATGACAATGGAGCAAACTTCTGTAAGCCAGCCCCGAATAAATGTTCTTTATGAGAGTTGCCATGGTCATGGCGTCTCTTCACAAAGATAGAACACTGACTAAGGCAGGTGCCCTGGGTCTTACAGATCTTAACAATTTTCTTTCTTTCTGATGCAATCCAAATGCTTATAATCCCCATAAATTTGTATGCTGAACACCTGGTGATCAATATGCTGGTAGCAAGAGGAAGGAGCTTCTGGGGATAATTAGGTCTTGGAGATGGATCCCTCGTGTATGAGATTAGAGACCCAAAGAGCTGTCTTGCCTCTCCACCATGTAACCACACTCCAGAAGATACCCTGTGATCTGGCTATTCTGATTGTCAACTCAACTACATCTAGGATTAACTAAGACCCAAGTGTCTGGGTACACTCGGGAGAGGCTTTTCTTGATTGAATCGTTTGGAATGGGAAGACCTACCCTATGTCTGGATCTTTGAAGGTGAAAAGATCTACCTGAAATCTGGCCCACACTTTCTCTTGTCAGCCTATGTAAAGAACACAAAAGAAGGAAAGGATTGCATCTTGCCTGTTTGCCCTCACTCTCGCTGGCAAGTTCATTCCTTCACCAGCATTAGGGCCTAGTTCTTCAGGATTCTGGCATCTACAGAAGACCAGTGGAGACACCCAGCATCATGGGATTGAACAGCTATTGGACTCTTAGACCTCCCATTGGAAGACAGCCATTGTTGGAATAGTAGATTCTAACACCATGCATGAAGCAGGAAGCTGGCCCTCATCAGATGTAGATTCTCATGGTACCTTGATGACAGATTTTCCAGATTCCAGAACAGTGATGAAGAAAGTCCTGTTATTGAGAAGCCACCATGCCTCAGGAATCCTGGTGTAGCACCATACATGAACTAACAGACAGTCTCTAGTGGGATCCCAAAGGACAGAGGCGTCCTTCTGAAGAGTTTCCTGCGGCTCCTCATATACAGCACATCCCAGCTAGGGTCACTGAAAGACACCAACAGTGCTTGCAAATCTTTCTCTGGAGACCATCAGATAATCCTAAATGAAGAGGCAGGAAAAAATGAAGTAGATCAGGGTAGAGGCAGAGCCATAGGGCCTCACTCAGAAGAGATGCTAATGTTGGTCACAAGAACACATTTGCCTCTTGAGAATGAGTCAGCCCTAGGTACACAGATCTGAACAATGGAAGAAACTAACCATTATGTTTCCTTGAGTAATGAGACTCTGGGGGGAAAGCCTCACCTCTTCTCAGGCTCTTATTACCTCACATCTGTTAAATGGGAAGGTGTGAGACTAGACCTCAAAGACCCACCCATCTCTACCTTTTGAAGCTGAATCTCAGAAACACCAGTGACAGACCAGAGCAGAGGGGATGAATGGGAGATGAAGGTGGAAATGAACAGAAAGGATATTCTAGAAGCCGGTCAGAGGCCACGTGTTCCTTTTGTCAACTGGCTGAGATTGGGCAGATGGGGAGAAGGGGCGCACCTTCTCTCTACCTACCACATTGTCCCTATCTTCCACGTTGATTCTGCAGTTTGGCTCCTGATCCACCAGGAGTAAAACTTACACTCTGAGCAGCAGTAACTTTCAGTGATCTTTTTTCTGGCTTTAGGGCCAAGATGCCATTAAGAAAAGACTGTGAAACCAGGCAGTGGTGGTGCACACCTTTAGTTCCAGCATTCAGAAGGCAGAGGCAAGCAGATCTCTGTGAGTTCGAGGCCAGCCTGGGCTACAAGAGCTCGTTCCAGGACAGGCTCCAAAATTACAGAGAAACCCTGCTCAAAAACCCAAAAAGAAAAAGGAAAAAAAGAAAAGGCTGTGAGGTATCTCAGCAGGGAAGCCCCGCTCTTCCCCCATCCATTACCTACCCCAGGAACCCAAATGATCTTCATTCTTCCCCCAGCTCACACATGGAGCCAAAACATCCTCAGCCTGGTTTTACTTTCCCTCCTAAACCCTTATACTCTCCCAACTGGGGATCTTTCTGAAATCCTAGAGTTTGTTCCCAAGTGGAATGTTCCATACAGAGCCTGAAGTGGGATTACAGTAGAGATAAATAAAAGATTAGCTTCTGAGTTTCAGGACTAAATAAGGGATCAGATTCTGGGTGATTGGGAGATAAAAGAAATTTGGGTGTTTGTTCATAGATAAACCCATTCAGAAGCAGGTTGGGGCAGTTGGTGGATCAGAAGCTCAACTTTCCCTGGGTCCCTTCAAACTACCCTTGCTGCCCACCCCAGTCATCTGGTTTCATTTGGGAGAAAGGAAGACCTGGCTAGGGCAGCAGGGAGCCCTAAAGGAGTCTGGGTATCGAGTGGGACATTCAGGTGTCACACTTTACTTCAGCAAGAACATTCTCCAAAAAATTCCTAACCATCTAAGACCAAGCAAAAGCAAGCATGTGGCTAAGGCTAGGCTTCCTTTAACCCAATTTTGATGGTGTCTTGCTTGTCCTAGGTCCTGGTGAATTTGTCATGAGTTAGTAGGGTTTGAAGAGTTACAGAAACAGACACAGTGGAGTATCTGAATCGGGGGCAGGGAACCACAGCAGAACTCAGGGAGACAAAGAACCCAAGACACTATCACTAGGGATGCAGGGCCATCAGTTGAGAACCATCAGTTAGTGTTCCAAATTCAGTACCAAGAGACCAGAAGAATTTCAGGCTGTGCCCACTGATCCCTGGTTTTAAAAGCAGAGAGCTGGCAGGGGTTCCTGTGATGAGAGCTATCTCCATATAGGCTGCCTTAGCACACGCTGAAGCACAGGTTGAGAGACTTCCATTTCTACCTAATGAATGATGTTATGGAATATTATTTTAAGATGTGTTACATTTGTGTATGCTATGGAACATTTGTTTAATGATACAAAGATGTGTTGCATTCTTTTATGTTGCATTTGTTTAACTCTGTGAAGCTGTGTTACTTTGCCTGCCTAGAACACCTGACTGGGCTAAGAAAGAGTTGAATAGCCAATAGTGAGGCAGGAGGAAAGATAAGCGTGGGTTGGCAGGCAGAGAGAATAAACAGAAGGAGAAATCTGGGAGGAGATCAGGAGCCAGCCACTCAGTTACACAGCCAGCCACAGAATAAGAAATAAAGAAGGATATACAGAAACAGAAAAGGTAAAACCCAGAGGCAAAAGGTAGACAGGATAATTTAAGAAAAGCTGGCTGGAAACAAGCCAAGCTAACACCGGGCATTTACAAGTAAGAATAAGCCTCCGTGTATTTATTTGGGAGCTGGGTGGCAGGTCCCCCAAAAGAATAAAGAGCAAAAGAGTCCAAAGAGTAAGAGTAAAAAAACAACCAACTACAAAATAGGGCTTTGCAAAGCTCTCTGTTTGTTGAATGCAGAGAAGAAGAATAAAAGGCCCAGACGTTAATTTGCTTTTTACTTTCTACTTCTTGTTTTTGGATCCATGTAGACAGTTAAATCAGCATGGGAGCACACACACACACACACACACACATTCACCAGCCAGTCTGTTCTTGTTTCTTCACAAAGAGCATGATCTGGGCTTGTAGCTGAAGTTGAGGAGAGTTATGTAGGATCCTCACGAGACACCTGAGAACAGCCTCAGACCCTGGTGCTCTCGTTTTACTTGTGACCTTTCTGAGCATGCCTATCAGGCCAGAGTGTAACAGCTAAGAGCATCTGTCAGCTGGGGACCTGTGTCTCAGGTAGCCAACAGGGTGTGAGAAGCAGGCACAGTTATCTTTCCCTGTACCTCCCTCCCTGGTGCGAGGCACTCCTGGAAAACAAAGGCAGGCCGACTTAATGGTGTTAACTGCCACCCTCATCCTGAGCCCAGGCTTCCCACAGACTGCCTACTGATGGAGGAAGGTCATTGGTTAATTAAATAAAGAAACTGCTTGCCCTGACAGGTTAGAACATAGGTGGGTGGAGTAAACAGAACAGAATGCTGGGAGGAAGAGGAAGTGAGCTCAGAGACACCATGCTCCCCTCTCCTGGGCAGATGCACGCGATGAAGCAAGCCGCCAGCTCAGACATGCTGAATCTTTCCTGGTAAGACCAGTGCAACACAGTTTATTAGAGATGGGTTGATCGGGATATCAGAATTAGCCAGTAAGGGCTAGAGCTAATGGGCCAGGCAATGTTTAAATGAATACAATTTGTGTGTTGTTATTTTGGGGCATAAGCTAGCGAGGCGGCCGGGGTGCTGGGGACGCAGCCCCGCCGCTCCTATTACTACAGAAGCCTACAGCAGGATTCCTAGGATGGCTGGTTGAAAACAGGCTACGCAGGCCCCACCTCAGCCATCTGGATGATCTCCTCGGCGCCTTGGAATGTACATGCGCGAGGGCTCCGGTCACTACCCTTATATTCCGTAAAGACTGAGTACCGCTTCTCTAGACATTCTGCATGCGTTTGTGGCTCCTTCTCTTTCTACAGATTTAACATTCTACCATGCTGCTCTGGACCAGGCCCTGTCCTAAACACAGAGGGTGTGGCTGTAATGTGTAGGCCCCACCGACAAAAAGCTACAGTGGTTTCAGTCTCACGGTAATGCCAAGAAAGAGAGCATGTGTTAAAACTCCCAAATTACAAATTAGAAAACAGAGCTTAGGGAGTGTAAGTTACTTGTCCAAAATGACAAAGCTGCTGGATACACTCGTCACAGGGGTCAGACCTAGGCTGCTTCCCTTCTCTCAGCACCACCGGGTACGGTTGCTAGAGCCACAGAGGCAGAGCTAAAAGGGTCCTTAGCAAATGGCTCCAGAAATATCCCAGAGGCTCCAACTGTCATTTCAACTCTAAGCAGTTGACAGTGATTGCCTCCATGTGTGAGGGAGGACTCTGTGCCACATTCAGGATCACGAACGAAGATGCTGCAATTGATTAATCATGGTCTACAGTGGATGGGGAATCAGGAAGTGGCTGCATATGCACCACACATGCCCATCAGCCCAGGGTATGGACAGCTCTCCTGTCTCCCTGACGGGGAAACTGAGGCTCAGAGAGGCTGTACTAGCAGCAAGACCTCCTCAGTTCAAGTTCAAAGGCCTTTACACTTTTCTGTAAGGCCCAGCTAGCTAACTCGATGAAGAAAGGAACCTGGGGGGTCAAGGAACTCCTGATGTTAATACAAAGAGTGTTTTGGAGCTGAAAGGAGGAGGAAGAGGCTTCAAAGATAGAGGGTCCAAGCAGAAAGGTAAGAGCCCCCACTTCTTTCCTTCCAAACCAAAGGGAAGACCTCCATTCTGAGGCCTCACCTATCCCGGGCACTGTACTAAGGGTACCGACATGCTCATCTGGTCCTTTCTGCCACCCTGTGAGGACGCACCACTTTGAGGTGAAGTGAGTGAGCGTAGCTAAGCCAGGACGGGCTCCCAGGTATGCGGCTTCACAGCCTATCCTCCAGGGCTGTGCAGGAGGCCAGTAGGGGATGGTAGAACATGGGCTTTAAAGTTAGAAAAACCTTATTTTTGAATTCCAACTCTAACACAAATTTACTTCAAAATTTTGAGCTTCAATGTCTCCATGCCTTGGTTTCTTCATCCGTAAATGGGGAAAACAGGCCAGGTGCAGTGCACACACCTTTAATCCAGGCCTTGAGAAGGCAGGAACAGGCAGGTCCCTGTGAGTTCAAGGCCAGCCTGGCCTACATATCAAATTCTAAGCTAGATGGGGCTACGTGGTGAGAGCCCGTTGCGGGTGGGGATGGAAAGCAGGGTATAGCTCAGTAGGCTGTTGTTAGGAATAAATAGTCTCATATATAAGAAGTGCTCAGCCACTTAAGTGGTGGCCCTCACTCCTGCCAGTGTCATGCTGCCCCAGACACATCGCCTGGTCACCCTGCAGCTACCGCTGGCCTGAATGACCTACGCGGAGAAGCCCCATTCTGGAGTTGTCTTGCTCATTCTGCTTTTCTCCTCTAGAAGGGGTTAAGACTCGGAGCCCCACATGTCAAAACGGGCGAATATTGTGTAAGGCACCAAGGAGGGGCGTCTTTGAAGACATTAGAACTGGCAGGCAGAACTGGACTAAGGGCAGTTGCCACAAGATGGCAGCCTAAGGAGTCAGTACGAGTCAGCTGGCCTCCTCAGTCCCCTAATCAGGCTCACACCAGGCACGGGCCTGGCCCTGCACAGTTCAGAGTGGATGCTGCCTCTGCTGTATTGACCTCATTAGAGGTCATCTGTATGGGGTGGTCATCTGTATTTAGCCCCAAAATAAGCAGGACTTCCTGCTCTGTACTCTCTGATGGCCAAGAACAACTGACAAGTCTCTCTTATGTGCCTCTTTGAAGGAGAAAGAGTCCCAAAGAAAGAAGGTATGATGGCAAACAAAATCTCAGATACTCAGGACACTAAGACAGGAAGATCTTGAGTTCCAAACTATCTTAGGCAATTTAACAATTCCCTGCCTCAGGAGAAACAAAAGATAGGGAACTGGACCGTGGCACAGCGATAGAGAATACACCTAGCTTGCATAAGGTTCTGGATTTGACCACCAGTTTAAAAAATTATATGCTTAGATCAACCTAACAAGAGTTAGTAAAGGAGACAGCAATTAGCATTAAGCACTGTGATCTATAATACATATACAAAGAAGGGGCTGCTGGCTGGGGATGCTGAGTTCCAGCTCATGTCTCCTGATGACATTTCGTCGGCCAGCTATGTGGGTTCTAAATTGAGGACTTGTTTCATCAGACAGCAGCAAAGGAAAGTAGCCTCTAGCTTCTATTTTTCTTTTATTCAAATGAGCAGTGAACTTGAAGGCCTGAAAACTTTCTTGTAGTGGAATCCACAAATGGGAATTTCCGGTATATCTCCTGCTGCTAGGTGCTGAACCACTGAATCGATACAACTCATAAAATCTTATATAGTAACATAGCTAGTATCATCATTCCTTTTCATGGGTGAGAAAAAATATTTTTCTAAATATTATTTAGGAAATTGCCCCCAAATTCTCATCCAGGAGAAGTGGCAGATCCAAGAAGTAAACTCAGTTTCTCTAATCCCAGACTTGGTTCCTAACAACTTCTTGGCTATACCTCTGCCCTCACCACGCAAATCCTAAGCACCCTCACAGGTCAGCAGATAAGTTGAGTGAATTCCTGTAATTTCTGCCTTAGGGAAACTCGGCTTCCCCTTGACAGCAAGAAAAGCAATCAGTTGTCATCCTGAAGCTGGGGGTTTCCTTGGAGACGCATCTTAGACTAGGAGGATCTGAAAGAGGGCCTGGCCTCGAGAGCACTTCCCTTCAAGTCTTGCCCATCACCCATTCTACTAGAATGCCACTGAAGACTTCTCATGACCTTTCCCTGAAAGAAGGGATATGCTAGCACTGGGCTGTTCTGATGGCAGAGCCAGCATGGTGTAACCTTGACGACCCAGAATGTCATGGTCCAGAGTTAGCAGAATCTGCCACCTCCAGCAGGAACCAATATGGAGTAGGTTTGGAGTCATCATGTTTCCCCCAGTGAACTGTTCTGACCAAGAGAAGCACTTTCAAAGGGCAGCTCATGAAAATGCTATTTTCAATTTTCCCTTTGCCAGAAAGCCAGGCAGCATCAAATTAGTTTTCTTGTTTGTTTGCTCCATAATCACAGAAAGTAGTAGTGCGGAGTTGGTTTTATAATTAATTCCCCAAATAAAGATGCCTACCAAGTAAGTGCACAAGAGTTTGCCAGGGACACAAACAAGTGTGCGCGCGCATATGCATGACCTAATGTGAGGCTGGTTCTCATCTTGGAGCATTCGGTTCCCTCAAATCCCCTCATTCAACTTTCATAGACAAAGGCCTACACCCCTAGACCATGTGAAACGCATAGTCAGTCATCATCTGAATGCATTGCCTCCAGTTTCAGCTTGAAGAACTGCAGCCCACGTTGGAGAAAGGACCATATCAATAACCCTCACATCAGCTGAAAGAGAAAAATAAGGTTATTTATTCAGGAACCCAGCACGTGTTTACTAAGTGTGGGGTAAGGTGCAGAAAACATATGATTTCAGTCACTGCCCTTATACAAGATAGAAACAAGTGGGTGACAGACATAAGTCATCACGTAAGCATAAATGGACTGCCAAGTATATATATTTGGTGGCTTAGCTAGAGGCATGGCCATTTAGATGGTTGAAAAGAGGACAGAGGTAGATATGTCTTTAACGGGTGCCAAGGGAACAGGTACCAAGAATCACTGGTGACAGATGAGGCGGTGAGGGAGAAGGGAGGGTCCAGCCTGAGTCCTGATGTCATTCACTAGGGCCAGCTTGGGCTGGAGATAGTCTTGAAGGACACTGGGTGCCATCCAAATGAAGATATCAGGTGAGTCACATCATGAGTGGGTTGAGTTTCCAAGGAATCACATGAACTAGAAATGGGAACCTGGGAATCAGGTAGTGAGTGAAATCCTTGGCATGGGTGAGTCTAGTTAGAGAAGGGATGGATTAGGCCAGTGGTCCTCAACTTGTGGGTCACGACCCCTTTGGTGGGAACCAAATGACCCTTTCACAGGGGTTGTAAATCAGATATCTTGCATACCAGATATTTACATTGCGATTCCTAACTGTAGCAAGATTACAGTTTTGAAGTAGCAACAAAATAATTTTATGTCTGGGAGTCACCCTAAACAAGAGGAACTGTATTAAGGGGTCACAGCACTGGGAAGGTTGAAATCCACTGGGTTAAGCAAAGAATTGGGTACAGAACTGAGCCTTAGAAAACTTCATGGAGATGCTGATGGCATCTCCTCGGTAACAAAATGTCTCGGTCATTTGCCACCAACTGTTGCTGTGATTCCAGCTCTTCCATTGCCTTGGGCGCGTCTGCACCCAGACACCCAGGCTCTCTGCGCTTTGATCTCATGTGTCCTTTTGCAGTGTTTGATGATCTCTCCCTTTTTAACCACCTTCCCACCCATGCATATCCCTTGCTTCAACATATCCTCCACTTCCAGTCCACAGCACCCTCACCTGCTCTGTGAATAGGAGCAGAGTTTCAGTACCAACTGGTTGTCTTATGAGGGGTTCTCGGGCCCAGATGATGCTCTCTGGACCAGCCGGTGTTTAAGAAGATGTGGTTGCTCTGATCTTCCTGGAGATGCTGATGGAACCCTCTGGGCAGCCTACAAGGCAGGGATTTCGCAAAGTTCTCCTGCAGCAAGCTTGGGCAACAGGGTTCAAAATCACAAGCTTAGAGTCAGGGAAACTAGAATCACCAAAATTTGCCACGTGTTTCCCTGACTGTGTGCACAGCTCTGTGACAGGACAAACCTCTCCAGAGTGCCGTTAGCACTTCCAGTTGGACTCTTCCCAGAAAGAAGTGAGTGCTCCAAAACCTCAGTGGAAGGGCATCCCTTGCCTCCGAGCTGGAGATATGTGAGAGGCTGGGAGTCAGGCTGTGGCATCAAGCTACCTGTCTCCATTCCTCCTGTCCTTGCCTTGGGTTTGGACCATCCCTGAAAACCCCTGAGATTCACTCCTCTTCTTTGGGATGTGTAGTGTGGAACTGTCACAAGGGATGCTTGTTCCAGTCTCTATGTGCAACATCTGTTCATAGGAAACTATCAATAAATTGTTACAAGAAAATTTTTTTAAGCTTTTGTGTGTGTGTGTGTGTGTGTGTGTGTGTGTGTGTGTGTGTGTGTGTGTGTGTGTGTGTATGGATGTTTCCTCTGCATGTCTGTATATCACATGCATGCAGTGCCCACAGAGGCCAGAAGAGGGCATCAGATGACCTGGAATGGGACTTGCAGATGCTTGTTAGCCACCGTGTGAGTGCTGGGAACTTGAACCCTGATTCTCAGCGAGAGCAGCGCGTGCTCTTAACTGCTGAGCTATCTCTCCGGGCCTGCAAGTCGAATTTGCAAAAGTATCAAGTTTTCCCTTCTTGCTCTGGGCTCCCTCTTTCTTCTTCCACTCTTCCTTTCCTTTCTGGACACTTCTTATCTCCCCAAAATGTTGAATAAGCAAATGTAATAGGAATGATCAACAGTAAAAGTAGCAATGGGGTCCTTTAATCCCAGCACTCGGGAGGCAGAGGCAGGCAGATCTCTGTGAGTTCGAGGACAGCCTGGTCTACAAGAGCTAGTTCCAGGGCAGGAACCAAAAAGCTACCGAGAAACCATGTCTTGGGGGAAAAAAAGTAGCAATGGGGTAAGCAACATGGCTCAGCAGGAAAAGGTGCCAAGCCTGACAACCCAAACTGCCTAGTGCTCGATCCCTCATTGGAGAGAGAATCAAGCTCTTCAAACTGTCTGTCCTCTGACCTCCACACATACGCTACGACACAGACACCTTTACACAAAGTAATAAACATTTTTAGTGGGTAAAAAGGTAACAATAATTATGTTTATGTATCACAGTCTTTGCTAACAGTTTAGATCCTGGTACAGACACTCACACCAAAGGCAGGAGGCAGTAGTTATGCCATCCTGTTCATGAAGTGATGGAATTTTAGGAAGGGGAGATGCCCAAAATGCCACAAGGGGCAGTGGCAACAAAAGATACTTGAGATAGACTCTTTTCTCCCCATTGCTAACTTACCAGCCCTCTTGTGTACTCAGACTATGGTTCACTCATAAGAGAAAGTTGTATTATGCTACAAAGACCCCAGGATCCACAGGGAACTTGTTTTAGTCTGTGTATGAAGTATCCCTAGTTCCCAATGGAGACACCATTTTGGAAGGTTCTGGAAACTTTGGAAATGGAACTCTGATGAAAAAAGCAAATCACAGGGAGAAGGCCCTTGGGGTTCCTGGTCACTTCCTGTCTTCCTTCCTGCTTCCTGGTTAGCCCAGCCATGAAGAGCTCTCCTCAACCACACGCTCCTGCCCCCATGATGTTCTTCTCAAGTGCACATAGATAGGCAACCAAGGACTAAATTCTCTGACACCATGAACTAAAATAAATTGTTCCTCCCCTGGTTGAGAAAAGTAACTAACACAGTACCCAAAACACGCTTTGGGCCAACCTCTAAAAATCCCAAGTCTAACTCCAGCCAGAGAACTCTTGCTCCAATCTACTGAAGGAAAAAAAAAAAAAACCCACCAGTTGCACAGATGAAAAAAAAATCCCAATTAGTTGGAGGTAAAACCCTCCCCTCCCCTCCTGCCCAGAATGCAGAAAGACCCGTGGCCTTTCCGATTCAGATATTACTCCACTACAGCAAACCACCATTTCTGCAGCCACGGGGGTGCTTCCTCTGCCTGGTGGGCCACTATTAGGGTACAAAGAGGAGGTTCAAACCCCACAGACTAAGAGGTCTCAATGTCCTGTGTGTCCTCCGTTCCTGGGTCATCCTTATCACCCCGACTAGCCACAGTGTCACAGAGTGCATGCTCACACTGAGAGCCAGGTCACCCCAAGCTGCGTGTTTATTTTCCTTCCGAGACACATGGGTGACTTGGTGTTTGAAAAACTCCAGCGTGGCTGGAACGAGAGTACGAGAGTACGTAAGAGAAGGGGCAGTCACCTCGAGGAGGCCTGCTGGTGATTTGGAATGTCCTTTTAGAAGGCTTTTTAATAAACTTTGTTTGTATCTGCCTTGATGAGGAACACATTTGCCTGGGACCGCGCAGGGATGTTTGGCTTCGAGGCTTCCCTTTCTTGGCCTTAGAAGTTCTTGGTGGCAGTGGCTGCCTGCAGGCCCTTGGGAATCCCCTGTGGAGCACTGACCTGCCTGCAGCTTTGTCCCAGTAACTTTAGTCCTGCTACATGCCTGGCCCCGGTGTCTCTGATAAACCCCCAAAGCAAAAAAAAAAAAAAAAAAAATTGCAGGGTGAGATGGTTTGAGGGGTTAACATTACCTTTTTCAGAAACTTCCAGACCCAGCACTGAGATTTGTTTTCTCAGTGCACCCAGCAATGCATTTGCTTCCTGTTCTCCTAGTCCTTTCTTGTCCAGACTCTTAGCAAATCTGGGTCTTACACACATATGCACAGCAGTTCCTGGTGTAGCGGGACTAAAGTTACTGGGACCCTCGTTATAAAGGAGATGACAAGGATCCGAGGGGCGTGCCTGTAAGTTTAGCACACAGTAGACTGGGAGTAACTAAGGCCAGCAAGATGAGAGAGAGAGAGAGAGAGAGAGAGAGAGAGAGAGAGAGAGAGA
>NW_004949122.1:5393202-5418202 GCF_000317375.1 Microtus ochrogaster | reverse complement strand
CAGGCTAAAGACTGCATTCCTCTCCCACTGATGGCCTCCAGGCTGGTGAATCCAGCCTAGGTGGGAGGACTCTGATCTCAAGGCTTCCATGAGGCCAGGAACCCTGAACTGCAGCCAGAGTTACTGAAGGAACCCCAAATCTTTTCATCACCCCACTGAGCTCTTCTTAGATCCCGGAAGGTGCAAGCTGTAGCCACTCTGCTTCAGGCTCCTAATGAAAGCTAGCAAAGACGGAGCTGGATTCACAGAGGCCTGTCTGCAGCCATGACTCCACATGCCCCACAAAGATAGAATACATGCAAAAGATAGAACAGAAAAGGCAGAAATGGGCATACGGTAAGGTGCCTTGTTAGTGGCTAGCCATGTCAGGAAGGAACAACGTTCTGCACACACAGCTCTCATTGCAGCAGGTGTGATGTCCTGCACACACAGTTCCCATTGCAGATATGATGTCCTGCACACACAGCTCCCATTGCAGAAGGTACGATGTCCTGCACACACAGCTCCACTGCAGGTACAATGTCCTGCACACACACCTCTCATTGCAGCAGGTACAATGTCCTGCACACACAGCTCCCATTGCAGCAGGTACAATGTCCTGCACACACCCCTCCCATTGCAGGTATGATGTCCTGCACACACAGCTCCCATTGCAGGTATGATGTCCTGCACACACAGCTCTCACTGCAGGTACAATGTCCTGCACACACAGGTCTTACTCAAATACATGGGAGCAAAGACCTAGCTCTAATCACAAGTATACCAAGGATAATGTTTACCTAATGTTTGCCCCAGCTTTCCAGATGCTAAAAGCAAGGCACATGAGCAAAAGCATGACAGGCCTGAAGGGAGACCTACTCAAGAGTGGAATCCTCTGGGCATACTGCCCAGCCTCTCTGAGTCTCTAACTGCCTCGGCTTTACATGGGAAGGGTTGTTGCCTCATGTGAGTTGCTATGAAGACTGGATCAGGAACTACATGGGAAGGACTTGACCCCTTGCTGTGTGCTTGACCCCATGATGCTTGTAGGGGTAGCCAAGAGTGGGGAGGGCCCGGGCCCCACTTGAGCTAGAAAGACTTATCAGCTACAGAGGTGAAACAGACTGTGGAAGAGGCCCAGGTTCTTCCAACTAAAAACAAATGCAACTGTAATGTTCAAGGAAGACTTCCAGGAGGCACTAAAATTCCAATGGATAGAAAGAGGGATCTGGATAGTGACCACAGAGTCTGAAGACAGGGCCAGCTGGGGAAGAATACATCATGGTGGGAAGACGGGCAAGACAAACAGCTGCATAGCCATCAGGAGGACCCAACAGGGTCCCCGGTACCAAGGCTGAACAAGAAACTGCATCGAACTCCTTCCTCATTGACTCCTTTCATAGCCAGCATGGTCTGAATCCTTGTTCTCCTCTATCCAGTCCCTACTATTCCCAGGGCTGGCTAAGGGCTCCCTATCTTCTGCCCCCACGCTTACCCAGCCACGCTCCTTCCCCAAAGAACCCTCCCAGTGGGAAAATGGCTTAAGAGCCAGAGATATTGGTGTAAATAGGAAACCACTCATTTCCGTGACTGTGGTGAGGATGGGGTAAGACAAGGTATCTGGGTACCTGATACACAGCTCTCAGTGACTTCAGAGCCATTTTTCACAGAAGGGCCATCTCTCCATCTGATGAAACCCTAATTGTCTTCCTCCCTCCTTACACTTGTGGGGATAGACGCCCCAAAGGGACGACCTCTGGCTTAACCAAAGTCCTTTTAGAGATCCTTATACCTGCCATCACACAGCTGGGTGCTATTTCCAGTACTGCAGGCTGCACTCTTGGAAGGCATGCCTAGCCATCCACTCTTGGGGACAGAACAGGTCACCTTGCCCTGCACATCCTTTGCATGTAAGGTAAACTAGGCACTCTGCTGGAAGCCACTGCTCAAATACCTTCAGGGGCCCAACAGGTAATACGAATGAGGCCAAGAGGCTTGTTCATGTAATAGAAGATGGTACCACCTAAGGCCAACTGGAGAGCCAAGGTGTGCATCCGTCAGCTTGTTGAGTGGCAAAGGAAAGGCACTGCAGAGACAGAAGCCCTGGGTCACTTTCTCAATGGGTCACCACAATAGGCTGGCTCCCCTTCTCTGCACCGCAGGGGCACTGTCAACAGAGGCCAGCAAGTCCGTCCAGGCAGCTGGCAGGCTCTGATGAAGATCAAACACATCAGCTCTTAGGAGAGCACTTTGAAAGCCGGGGGCTCCGCAGAGACCTGGGGGACTGTACTCAGAAGTTCTGACGTTTTCCCAAACCAGCCCCCAAATCTCAGATGATCATGAACAGGTGTATGGCGGCAAGGGGAGCTTAAAAGGCTCCTGCTGCCCTGCTGGGAGCTGCCTCCTATCTCCTTGGGATCTCCCACGGCCCTGGCTCTGCAAAGGGATGGTAATTGGGTCCCTCTGGAAAACAGCAGAAGCGGCTTAGGGCAGCTGGAGGCGGCAGAAATCCTATCCCCTCCAGAGCCCTGACATTCTCACATCAGCCGAGCCTGTGCCTGCAGCCTCCTAAGACCACCTGGCCTCCCTGCCCTCCCTGTTCCCATGGCTCCCTACAGCCCCCCCACACAGAGTGGCTGGCCAAGGCCAGTGGTTGGAGATGCCATCTTCCCTCCAAGGGCCCGGTGGCAGCTGCCAAATGGCACAATGACCTCTTCAAACCAAAGGTCCAGCGTCACCCTCACCTCCCAGGGCAGGAGGACACTGAGCCCCACCTGCGGTCCAGTCTGACCTCGGACAGTAAAGCCAGGTGTCCTGGTCACCAGGACCACAAACTGCGTGTGATCAAGTGTGTTCGTTGGCTTCACATAAAATATAATGCGATTAGTGCCAAGGTTCAGGCACCTGCTCTTCCCCCAGCACTTTCCAAGATCACCCGGAAACTCCAGGAGATGGTGTTTTCATTCCTGCCTTTTAGGCGGGGAAGCTGAGGTGCGGAGACATAAACGGAATCTACTCTTGATCTACTGTAAACTGCACGCTTTTGCTAGCAAAAGAAGCCTCGTGTGCTAGAACTTACACATTTTTTTAATTGTTTTAATTGAAAAAAAAAGCCTGCTTGACAAGCTCAGGGTCAGAGAGAGACCCTGTCTCAAAAAAGAAATGGTAGGGGGCAGTAATGGCTCAACAGGTAAAGGCACTCGCTGCACAAGCCTGCTGACTTCCCAAACCCACCTAAAGGTGGAAGAGAAGCAACTCCAAGGGGCTGTCATCTGCCGGCCATATGCGCACCAACTTAGCCTTTTAAATAAATGTGTTCCGTGCACCTCCTCATCCTGCCCAATTAGCTGCAGTGTACCTGTTACACCTCTCCCCTTAACCCAACGTCAAGAACAGTGAGAAATGTTCATATCAGCTTTAGGGTAATACGCACACAAAAACACAGCTCAGGGGTCCAGCAACAGGAAAAGGAGTAAGCTAGGTGCATCGTAGCCAAACGTTGGAGCACTACACAACAATAAAAACAACTCCTGGCTGGCATTCACACAGTATGTCTTAATCATCATTCTTCAAAACCCAGCTGAAGGGAAGAAACCTTGCCTCAGGGAGTGGCTGGTGAGAATCTGTTCTTGTGACATTCTAGTACAGGAAGTCAGGGAAAACTAATCCACGGGAAGATATCAAGAGCGATTCTCTCCGGGATGGTACAGAGACTTGTCTACAAACACAGTGGCACTCCCATGTCCCCATGAAGGAAATGGGGACATATCCTTCATAAGTATTTCCATTCATCTCAACTCACAGAGTGGCAGAGTCAAGACCGATTCATTTGTGCCTAGGGAACCATTCAACAGACATTAACTCCAGCCAGCCGTATTCACGATGAACTCTTTAGGAGTACGGTGCCAAAAGCTTACAATGGAATGTATCGTGAGAGGCAGAGGGATCGGCCTGGGGAGGTGAAGGGTCTTACTCCACAGGCCTGACAACTTACATTTGGGTCCCCAGCAGCCAGCTAGGAAGCTCTATGTGGTGGTGAGCAGCTGTGACATCAACACTCCTGCCTTGAGATGGGAGGTGGCAACAGAACGGCCCTGATGCTCACAGGCCAGCAGGAACAAGAAAGATCCAACTCAAGCAAGGTGGAAGGAGAGAAACAACTCTCGAAATTATCCCTGACCTCCATATGTTTGCCATGGTGCATGTGAACACGCACACGCGCACACGCGCACACAGGGTGGGGATAGATTAACAGAAGACTAGACAAAGAATACATCTATGATAAACTAAATTTAGCAAAATGGAGAGGCAGGAAGTGGAGCAGAGAAAAATGCGGAGCTCAGTAAAAATCAATAATTTTTTTAAAAATTAGCAAAATGACAATTGGAAGATTGATGTGTGTTTGATGTGTGGCGGACTGTGTTTGGAGATTTCCATGATGAACATCTGGAGCTATCACCGTTCAAGGACTCCCTAAATGCTACATTCAGGGAAGTCAGGAAAGCATCTTATTTCTCTCATTGGACCTGGAGCTTGCTGTTTCAAATGGGCTGGATGGCCAGCATGTCCTCTGGGATCCACCTATCTCCTCGCCCCAGCCCTAGTGCTGAGGTTACAGACCCCAGTTTTTACACACACACTACAAATCTGAACACACATAGACATGCTTGTACAGCAAGCATTTTTACCCACCGAGACATCTCCTTAGCTCAGAAAGAAGAAAAAAAACAAGATTTATAATATTAAATAATACAATAGATAACATTTCATAAAAGAATGTTTGAAAACACCTAGCAAACAGGATTTTGACTGTGTCCAATGCAAATGGATGGTAAATATCTAATGTGGAAATATGCCAGTTACCTAACACAATTACCTTCTATTCGTGTATTGCAGTGCCATGGTGTCCCATAAATGCACCTAATTACTATGTGTCAATCAAAAATAAAACACATTTTATTTTTGGGAGCTCCGAGCATAGCATGCACAGTGTTATGGATTAAATCTGAACCATTAAAAAGTAATTAATTTACTTAAAAAAAAAAACAGGATTGGGTCTAGAGAGCTGGCTCAGTGATTAAGAGCACACAGACTGCTCTTACAGAAGACCAAAGTTCTGGTTTCTTATTTGGTTTTTTTGTATGTTTGTTTTTGTTTTGTCTTTCAAGACAGGGTTTCTTTTCTCTGTTTAACAGCCCTGACTGTCCTGGAACTGGTTCTGTAGACCAGGCTGGCCTCTAACTCAAAGATCTGCCTGCCTCTGCCTCCTGAGCGCTGGGATTAAAGGTGTGTGCCACCATCCACCTGGTTCCAGAGTTCCGTTTTTCAACGTCCAGGTATGGCAGTTCACAGCCACCTGTAACTCCTGCTCCAGGAAATCTGACGCCCTCTTCTGGCCGCCAAAGGCACTGCATGCAAATCCCACCCACCCCTCCCCCCACCCCAACATAAGACCAGAGATAAAGCCCAAAGCTTGCTTCTCCAGGCCTCCCAGGAGAAATCAAAGCACTAAGCAGCAAAAGTGGGGTTCAGAGCTGAACTTACAACATCCTGTGCACTGATCCAATTCCAAAATATCAGCAAAGAAACAAAAAGGACACCTCAACAAACCAGAATAAAATTGTGTGAGACTAACAGTCCAGACAATACAGCACTTTCAGATAAAGAAATCACCAGTGAGAGTCTGGAGAGATATCTCAGGGGGTAAGAGCTACTCTTCCAGAGGACCTGAGTTCGATTCCCAGCTCCCACATGGTGGTTCACACTGTCTGTAACTTCAGTCCCAGGGGATCCAACACTCTCCTGACCTCTGTGGGCACCAGGCACACACATGGTTCATAGACATACAAGAAGACAAAATACTCATACACATGAATGCCAGGAATTTTCTTAAAGAACCAAATAAAGCTTCTGGAAATTAAAAACCTATGGTCGTCACAGTCACTTTGCCAGCACAAATACTAAAGCTTGGATGACAGAGATTTGCATCTCCCATGCACAAGGACAGCAGAAATCCTCGAGCATCCTGTTATTCTGCCTCTGGAGTGGGATTATAGTGGTATTTATAAATCTCCTATTCAGATTCCCCATTTTATGCTTATACTAGCCTATTTTTTTAAAAAAAAAAAAACATGAGATTAAAACTTTGTACACAGGGGCTGGAGAGATGGCTCAGTGGTTAAGAGGACCTGGATTCAATTCCCAGCACCCACATAACAGCTTACAACTGTCTGTAACTACAGTTCCAGGGCACCTGACACTCTCACACAGGCAGACACACAGGCAAAACACTAATGCAAATAAAAATAAACAAGTATTTTTAAAATGCTGTATGCAGATCTCTCTCTCTCTCTCTCTCTCTCTCTCTCTCTCTCTCTCTCTCTCTCTCTCTCATACACATACACCACGAGAAGTCAGTCATCAATTGGATGTGGTAGCAAATACCCATAATCCCAGCACTCGGGAGGCTGAGGCAGGAGAATCACAAGTTTAAGACCAACCTGGACAATACAGCAAAATCCTGTTTCAAAAAAAAAATCATCAATATTAAGATTTGTGAAAGTGGGGTAAATTTGTAGGTCAAATGAAACTGAAGAGACATGTAAACTAGAAAATAACTGTGGGGATTACCCAGAGGGCTGAGCGGCACACCGGAACCATGGAGAGCAAGGAACACAGTTAAAGGAGGAGACGCTAGAAAGGAAAAGATCCAGTGAATCTAGAGTAAGAAAATATGAGAACTGGAAAGAGACCATCGTAAAAGTTCCAGTCATCATGAGCCTTCAGTAGCAGTGAAAGAGATGAATCTTCATAAGGACAAAACATTTCAATCCCCAAGCAAATTAAATGCAAATACCCTCATGCCTGGACACATCAGAGCAAACATTAAAAAAAAAAATCCTAAAAGCGTCAGAGGAGAAACACGTCTCCTACAAAGGAATGATTAGGCGTCTTGACAGCAACCACAGATGCCAGATGCCAGAATAATGCAAGACTGTGTGCATCCTCTACGCGCCGAGGAAAGACCACTGCTCCTTCTGTGTGCTGTGCTCAGCCGTATTACTACTTGAGTTTTCAGTCAAAAGGTTACGACTCACAGACCTTCGTGGAAGCCCGCGCTGCTGGAAGAAGACATCGGATTTAGAAGAGAGGAAGGGAGGAGCAAAGAGCAAGCAGACGTGTGACTAACCCAAGGAAGCAGAAACTGAAGAAAAAAAAAAAGCACCTACAGCAGCTATGCAGACTTAGCATCTACCCGCTGGGCAAACACTCACTGTTTGGTCACTTTGGATGCTATGTGCCTCCTCTGAGACACGGTTCTCCATGTGTTTGGGGCATGCAGCTCAGAAGCCCTTCTGCTTAGTATGGCTGTCAGATCACATTGAGCTCTTCATTTCTAGAATACTTCGCTATTTCTGGTTGAATGAGAATATCCCTTCCTAGTTTAAGGGCAATTCCACACTATCCTTTTTTCATTCTTACCATCTTTAGTTGGTAAGGGAGGAGAATCCTAGTTCTGCATGCTATTCAGAAACTCCACAGAGTAATATTTTTATTCAACTGGGAAATTTTATTTACATTCCTTTGATGGTGCTTCAAGAATAATGAGTGGGGACGAGATGGCCGAGAAGGTAAAGGTTCCTGCCGCAAAGCCTGGTGGACAATGTGAATTGGATCTCCAGGATCCACTTTGTGGAAAGAGAGGACCAGCTCCCAAAAGTTGCCCTCTGACCTCCACACACGCACACATACACATAAACATACATCATACACACATGCATCATGTACACACATATATACATGCACACGCCTGCACACGAGCACACAAAATAAATGTTATCTTTTCAAAAAGAACCATTCCTGTCTGCCAAATTCTTAGGCGGTGACAGTGGCTGAAGGTTAAGGGTCCGGCAACACAAACAAAGCCTGGGAAGCCACACAGCCACAGGACTTCCACTGTAGCATGGTGCTCCAGACAGCCACAAGCCCACCGAGATTCAAGGAAGAAGACAGACACCCCACCTCGAAGAGAAGAATGCACGGGATTTGGAAGCCACAGTTTTAAACTGCAGCCCGTATTTGTAGCCCACCTGAAATTAGGTGTGCTTCGCAGTGGGAGACAAGGTGTAAGGTCAATTACTGCTGCATACAGTGTTCTGTCCACCGTCCATCTTGACATCACAGAAAAGGACTGTGTGCTCAGACTGTTGCAAACATCCAAGGTCCGACACTGATGAGTGGCCACATTCAGATCAAGGGCAGTGACACTGGAAGATGTGTGACACTTGGCTGTTGCTTAGAAACCAGGTCTCTTTGTAAGGCTGGCTGGCCTTGAACTCATGTTCTTCATGCAGCAGCCTCTGGTGTACTGGGGTTATAGGTTTGTGCCATCATACCGAAGAAGGCCACCCTTTTACTCTGCTTTCAAACAGAAATAACTGGCTTTAGTCACCCTCATTGGACCAGCCTGTGAGGATACAAGTTTAGAGTCAGCCATCAAGAGAGGGAGGTGGTACCCAGGAGCAAGGAGCGGGCTTCCTGTGTAAACAGGAGGTTCATGGGAAGCAGGACTGTGGTGCAGGGACAATGGGCAGTGAGCAGGCTTCCAGTCTCCGGTGGTGATGAGGACTGTAAGGGACCAGGCAGGAACAGCTGGGGCCCAGCTCTCTGCTGCCTGGCCCTGGAGAGGAACTGGCCTGCTCCTGGCTTTCCCAGGAGGAAGTTCCCCACTGCTTCTCGGGAAGCCCTTCCCATCCCAGGCCTCCCTGGGCCTCAGCTTTCTTCTTCAGTAGCCTGTTGTCTTTTGGGCTAATCTGGGAGACAAGGCTCTTGTGAAGTCCCTGTGGCCTGGGGGTGGGGGTGGGCAAGGCAGGTCAGGCCCAGATGCCAATCAGGGAGGCAGCCCCTGCTGAATGTTCACTAAAGAAACACACACACACACACACACACGCACACACACACGAGGCAAAGAGAGAGAAAAAGAGAGAGAACCTGCAAGAAGACCCAACTGTAATCCCAGCCCAATTCTGAATAGTTTTGTGATTAAAGCGAGGCGCCTATCTTCCCAGAGCCACCTTTTCCTCATTTGTTAAGTCAGGAAAACCATGTCTATCCTTGCTTGAGGATAAAACAAGCTAACATACGTAAAGCGACAGGCCCCAAACGTTGTATGAACGGAAACATGAGTACACAGAATACAAGAACCTGACCGCTGAACCACATCTAAGAGGGGTTCTGGGTGGGTGCTTTCCCTGAAACCCAGGGAGAAGGAATGTTTGTGTGCGCAGCTATGTGTGCATTCTTGGTGTGTGCATGCACAATCATGTGCACAGCACATACTGCAGGACATACAGCATCCTCAACATGTTTCCAGGTTGGTACATACCTTCATGATCACGGATGCTGAGAACACTAGATCACGCAAGCAGTGCAATATGGAAGAAGCATGTTTAGAATCTTCTCAGGAGGTCATTCAAATTGCAGAATTGGAAATTCTGTCCTAATATCAAGCCAAAAGTTATGGGAGAGTGTGTTTTTATATATATATGTATGGGTGTTTTGCCAGCATGTTTGCCTGTGTACCACCATATATGTGCCTATCACCTTTAGAGTCCAGAAGAGGACAGACAAAGGAACCCTTGAAACTGGATTGAAGACAGTTGTAAGCCATCAATCAGGTGCTGTGGTCCTCCAGAAAAGCAGACAGTGCTCTTAACCACCGAACCATCTCTTCCATCTCAACCCTCCCCTCTTTTGAACAGGGTCTCACTATGTACTTCTGGCTGATCTGCTACTCTCTTATGTGGACCATTCTGGCCTCAAATTCACAACGATCCCCCTGCCTCTGCTCCAAGTGTGGAGATTAAAAGAGTAAGCCACCATGGCTGGCTTGTAGAATCATTTCTTATGTAACTGGAATCACCAACTCAAACAACAATTTTAAAGACCAACTCATCTAACAAAATACCGTCTGAGAACAGACTAATCTGATGCTTACATGATGGGGATGAAAAACATTTTAAAATTATCTTTACAGCGTGTGTGTGGTTGATTTGCCTGCATGTATGTCTGGGTGCCACATCTCTCTGTGCCTGTTGCCTGCAGAGACCAGAAGAGAACATCAACTCCCCTGGACCTGGAGAGAGACGGTTAGGAGTCACCGTGAGGGTACTGGAAATCCAGCCCTGCCCTCTAAAAGAGCTACAAGTGCTCCTAACCACTGAGCGTTCCGTCCAGCCCCGGGAAAACATTCATGAAGTCTCTATTTCCCGTAGTTAAAACTGTGTTTCCTTAAGAGGAGAAAACTGCCCTTGTAGAGTAAAAACACTCCTTTATAATACAGTAGCCTCCAGCCTGAGTTCACGGACTCTGGCAAGCACACCTGGGAGGTCAGCATTGAGGCAGCCTGTGTAGTCGCCCGTGTGCTACAAGAAAGTCCTGCCAGAAACACCTGAATTATGTGTTTGGTTTTTTAACTCTTTTTTTTTATCTTGACTTTCAGAAAGTTTTTAGTGTTGCCAATTTTTTTCCTAGGTTTGATGGTCTGATATGACAACCCACAGATGAAGAAGCGGGGCCTTGAAACCCCGTCCATAACAAGTTAAACCAGGCAGTCCCAACTACCTTTAATGACTGTGCACAAGCCTCCACAGGGACTTCAGCTGGTCCTTAAGATTGTCCCTGACTGGGTAGAGCTGCCCAGGGCCTTCCTGGCCTGCAGGCCTGCCTGGATGAGGCAAAGTGGCAGCGGGTCCTCCAAAGTGAGGAAGCTCCCACTCTGGAAGCCCTGCTGCTGGCCAAGAGGGATGCCTGCATGCATCACTGCACCACAGGCTTGGCACACAGAGAGGTGGTGCCCTTGTCCTCGGTCCTCCACCCAAGAGCCTGGCACCCTGTCTCAGAGTGCCCTCCCCATTTCCGTTCTGCTGCTTCCTCGTGTGACCACCACGAGGACACTAACGAGAGCCACAGTGCTGTGCCAGATCCCCTCGGTGTCTACCCCTCATCTACCTATAATTAAAATAAGAATGGCTCAGACTACAGAGATGGTTCCGCGGTTAAGAGCACTGACTTCTCTTTCAGAGGACCCAGGTTCGATTCCCAGCACCCACATGGCAGCTCACAACTGTCTGTTATTCCAATCCCAGGGGATCTGAAACCCTCTTCTGGCCTCCTCGGGAACCTAGCATGTACAGTGTGCACAGATACACATGCAGGCAAAACACAAATAAACATAAAAAACTCTAAATATGGAGTTATAAACATTTATTCGATAAACATTTTCTGTCAGATACTGTACATCAAGTACTTCAAAATATCAGTAGTTGGGTGGTGGCAGCACATGCCTTTAATCCCAGCACTTCGAAGGCAGAAGCTGGTGGATCTCTGTGAGTTCAAGGCCAGTCTAGTCTACAAAGCTAGTTCCAAGACTGCCAAAGCTACACAAGGAAACTCTTTTTCTAAAAAACAAAAATAAAACAATAAAAGAATATAAGTATAGTGCTGGAGAGATGGCCACCCACTAAGAGCTCTGGGTGTTCTTGCCAAGGACTCTGCTTTAGTTCCCAGTACCCTAAAGGTGGCTCACAAACATTCATAGGCACACAGAAGCTATACATACATATATACACGCAGGCAAAGTTATGCATATACATGAATCTTATAAAAGAATGTAAAGATGAGCAAGAGGCCATGTGTGACAGGAGTCTATAGTCCCAGCTTCTGTAAAGTGAGGCAGGAAGGTCCCTGGAATGCAAAAGTTTCAGGACAGTATGAGCAACCCAGCAAGGGAAGGCAGAACTGGGGATGCAGAGATGGGAGAGAGCCAGCCAGCCCTGCCTTCTGGGAGTCCCCAATCTAGTGGAAGGAGGCAGACAAATTAACAAGTAAATGGCAGCATAGAATAGCAACTGCTCAGGCAGGAGTAGGCACAGGCAAGGCGCCTAGGAGCCCAAAGAGGACCCAGTCTCCTGCCATTCAAGAGACCTCCAAGAGGTTGCAAGACTGAGCACGGGTGGGAAGTTGGCTGGTCAGATGGTGCAGCAGGTAAAGGGATTTGCCAGGCAAGCCTGGCAAACTGTTTGATGCCTGGAACCCACATAAGAATGCAAGAAGCTGGGCGATGGTGGCACATGCCTTTAATCTCAGCACTCAGGAGGCAGAGATAAGTAGATCTCTGGGAGTTCGAGACCAAGTCTGGTCTATAAGAGCTAGTTCCAGGACAGGCTCCAAAGATACAGAGAAACCTAGTCTCAAAACAAAAAAAGGGCAAGGTTGTCATCTGACCTCCACACATGCCCGATGGCACATGTACCACACACACATCATGCTCACAAATGTGCTAATAATGCTATGAACATGTGGAAAGATCCTGAGAGAAATTCAGCTTTGTCATGTCCATGGAGGGAAGCCAGAAGAATGCACCTCTATTTCCAGATGGCAGGAGGTAGACAGGCAGAACATCCAGAATATGGATAACCTGAGACAGCCAAGAGGCCACACCCACCCATCCTCCTGACACATGGGCACCTGTTCAACCATACTGAACACGTGGGTATCATGGGCACAATGGCAATGTTTACACCTCCCAGAGCACACAGTACCTACATTGGCACCTGTTGTGTGTGGTTGCTAGAACCCCTGGACCTGGACTCTAGAACCTGCAAGATGCTGGGGGTGACGAAAGCTCTGCCGTGTTCTGATCCTTACCTGTGAGACCATCTCAGATGGCCCAGTTTCAAGTGCCCCCCCTTTTTTATCTCCCTGCCTTCAGCCCTAGAACAGGGGCTTGGGGAGCTGCAAGGGGGTAGGCCCTGTGCCCTGGGCAGCTGTCCCTTAAAGGCCACACAGGACATTTTGGCAAAGAAATCAGCAATGTGATGGGAAATTGGTGTGTTTAATATTCTTTTTCTTTCCTTTTTTTTTTTCTTGGGCAGAAGACTATGCTGAACCTTTCAGAACCCATGAAATCAGCAATTTCCCAAGTGACTACTTGAAATCCCATTGTCATTGTTATAAACACACGAAACACTCCCCCCGTTGCCTGCCTGTCATCCACAGCCCCAAATGGTGGTTACTGGGGTTTTTTTCCCCCTTTTCTTTTCTTTTTTAAGTTTCTCTCTATGAAATGACTTAGTTAATTCCTGGAGAATGATAAAATTAAATTACCACTGTTTTTGCAATCGCTAATGAATAATGTCTCTAGGCAGTGATCATCAGTGTTTGTTAAAATATAAAAGAAAAATAATTCAGACGCTGGTGTTGTCTGTCCCTTCCCCTGTGGAACTTCACACGATGAGGGACTGTTCATAATCTCTCGGTTAATCTGAGTGAGCCTCTGGCCCTGCTATATTGGCCTTTCATCACTGTACACGTAGGTATTCCAGCAAATACCCTAGACAAATCACCTTTAAAGGAGGCAGGTCCACCCATGATCTTTAGAGCCCTGTTGCTGTGGGAATATAGTAGCACAGTGCCTCGTGGCAGGGGTTCATGGTAGAGAAGGTCTCAACCTCTAGAAAGTACTGGGTCTGACATCCCCTTCGCACTGTGACACTTATTTTCTGTTGCTGTCATAAAAGCAAGTTAAGGAAGAAAGAGTTTATTTTGGCTTTCAGCTCATGACTCCAGAGGGATAGAATCTATCATGGTAGCAAGATCAAAAAGCATCCACACACAGGAAGGATGTGACAGAGAGGGGGAGGAGAGACAGAGAGGGAGAGGGAGAGGAAAGAGAGGGAGGGGGAAGGAGCAGAGGAAGAGAGAAAGAACAGGAAGTGGGACAAGATTATAAGCCATCAAAGCCTAGCCCCCATTGATGAGGTACTTCCTCCAGCAAGTCTCTGCCTCCTAAATGTTCCATAACCTCCTAAAGGGGAGGGTGTTTGAACCAAATATTCAAATACATGAGCTTATGCAAGACATTTCTCAGGCAACACCCACTCTTCCCCACTCTGATCTAGTTTTCCTCCATTAAGGCATTTTCTCCTACTAAAAGTTGTGCCATCACCCAGTAGGACCACAGGCTGGGCCTTTGGGGAGATGCTTCTGGAGTTTGGGAGGCCCAAACTGTAGCATCTACCAATGTATAGGAACTACCAAGGTCAGAGGAGATGCCACAGGGTACAACCAGCAAGAGCTAGCTGTGCTGAACTAGAGAGCAATTGGCCACTACCTTTAACAGATATAGTGCAAGAAGAAAGGGGGGTGATAGTGAGGGCTGGTTGGTGGAGTGCGTGCTGCTCAAGCATAAGAACCTTAGTTTGACTTTCAGAATCTGTATTTTAAAGGCTGGGCACAGTGGCACATGCTTGTAATTCACTGATGGGGAGGCAGAGACCAGTGATTCCCTGGGACTCACTAGCCAGCCAGTGATATGCCCCAGGTCCCAGTGAGATACCATGTCTCTAAACACAAAGTAAGTAGTTCTTGAAGAACACCCAAGACTGATCTCCAGCCTATACACACACACACACACACACACACACAGAGAGAGAGAGAGAGAGAGAGAGAGAGAGAGAGAGAGAGAGAGAGAGAGAGTTGGTTTTTTAAAAAAGAGAGGAAGAGATGAGTGTTTTCAACAGCTAAAAAGATGAGTCAGAATTCAAGTACAATGTAGAGCCCTTGTTTTAATTCACTAACTCAAATCAGCTATAAAATTGCTTGACTGAACTGAGAAAATATGAACACTGGGTAGGTATGCATTAAATCAAAACAGCCACTCTCAGCTTTTTAGGTGCATTCATGGTGTGATAGCTGTTTTCTTAAGTACTTATAATTTAGAACTATAACTTGAAATTCTTGCATGTATCTGTGGTGTGGGAGGTCCTTCTGTCTATGTGTTGCTTTTATTGGTTAATAAAGAAAACTGTCGGGCTGGAGAGATGGCTCAGAGGTTAAGAGCACTGATTGCTCTTCCAGAGGTCCTGAGTTCAATTCCCAGCAACCACATGGTGGCTCACAACCATCTGTAATGAGATCTGGTGCCCTCTTCTGGCATACAAACATACATGGAAGGAATGTTGTATACATAACAAATAAATAAATCTTTAAAAAAAATAAAGAAAACTGTCTTGGGCCTGCACAGAGCAGATCTAGGTGGTGGGGGGGGACTAAACTGAATGCTGGGAGAAAGGAGGCAGAATCAGAGAGAAACCATGGAACCACCAGAGACAGATGCACTGAAACATTGCTGGTAGGCTACAACTTCGTGGTGATGAACAGATCAATGGAGATGGGTTAAATTAAGATATAAGAGTTAGCCAATAAGAAGCTAGAGCGAATGGGCCAAGCAGTGATTTAAATAATACAGTTTCTATGTGATTATTTCAGGGCTGAGCAGCCGGAAACAAGCGGCCTGCTGCAACATATATGTGTTTGGATCCAAGTAGTGTCCTGCAAAGCAGACATAACATGGTGACAGACAACCATAAGCCCAGCATTTCAGAGGCTGAGACAGGAGGATCAAGAGTTTAAGGCCAGCCTCTGCTATGTAATGAGTTCCAGGCCTGCTGTGCTACAAAGTGCGATCCTGGAGAAACAGAGAGAAACACAGGCAGAACATAGCCTGCCAATAATAATCATTATTTGTACCAGGCTTTCTTTTGGGCCATCAGTCAGCTTCCAAATAAAGACATGAAGACGCTCTGATTAGTTATGAATGCTTGGCCTTAGCTTGTGCTCACTTTTGGGGTAGCTTTTTTTTTTTCTTAACCTGTTTGCCTTCATCTGTGTTTTGCCTCGGGGCGTTTTACCTTTTCTTTCTGTTTGTCCTACCCCTCATAGGCTGGCTGGCCCCAGGTGGCTCCCTCTCTCCCCTGCTCTCTCCTCTCTTCTTCCCCCTCAGCTCTCTTGAGCCAAGAGTTCTCCTCCTATTTATTCGCTCTGCCCACCAGCCCCACCTATCCCTCTCCCGCCTCACTATTGGCCATTCAGCTTTTTATTAGACCAATCAGGTGCCTTAAGCAGGCAAGGGGGAAACAGCAGCACATCTTTACATAGTTAAACAAATGCAGCACAAACAAATGTAACACATGTTTACATTGTTAACAAAGGCAACAGAGTTAAAGTAATATCCTGCAGCATAAACAAACATGACACACCTTTACATAGTTAAATATACCACAACAATTATCAATGCTGTTGGTATATTCATAACATAATATGTTTATCTTATGAATAATAATTGCTGATATTTTTCTGTGCTTCTTCCATGCCAGGCTCTATACTAAATGTTTACAAATGGTACTTCGATTTGTCTACTTGGGAAACCCACCGGATGCTACCATCACCATTTGCATTTGAGAGAAGCAAGTCTTGGAGAAGCTGTGCAGCCATTCTAAAGCCGCCCAGCAAATACATCGCAAGCCAGCTTTGATTGATATGGCTGAAACCCAAGCTCACACTTTCTCCCACTGTTCCATCGTGTCTGCTGGCCTTGACAAGATGGAGGCTCTCCTTGCTGGTAACCCGGCAACTTACAGATGCCTGTCACCTTTGACCCAGCACTCCCACACTTGGCAAACTGCAGCCCAGGCATAGTAGCAGCCATGTATAAGAAAACCCAAAGCAGAGCTATGGGTAGCAGTAAAGACTAGGAAATGATCCAATGCCTCTCAACAGGAACGTGGATAAATAAACCACAGCTTGTTCGTACAATGGACCGGTGCCACACAGGGGGAATGAACAGCGCTTGTCTTTGTGTGTCGACCAGGAACTTTTTCACAAACATCTGGTTGAATCAAAAAAGCAAGCGCGTGTCTTTCAGAACAGCCGGACGCCAGTTATATAAAGCTACAAAAACCCAGAACTTAATTTATTGCCTAGAAGCACATACACATGTCACACACATGTCACAACAGGTACAGGAATATTAAACACCAAGTTTACCAGGATGTTCACTCCAGGAGAGAAACACACAGAAAGGAACCAGAGAAAGATGCAGATGAGTCCTCAACTAATTTGTAAGATTTCTATCTTGAGGGGCTGGAGACACGGCTCTTCCAGAGGATCTGAGTTCAATTCGCAGCACACACATAGCAGCTAACAACTGTCTGTAACTTCAAAATCTGACACCCTCACACAGATACACATGCAGGCAAAACACCAATGCACATAAAATAAAAATAAATTAAAAATAAAAAGGTTTTCTATCTTGAAAAGAAACGGTGTAGTGGGTTGTAGTAGCCCACACCTGCAATCCCAGCACTTGTGAGGTTAGCCTGGGCTACTTGGTGAACCCCTCTTTGGCCCCTAAAATGTATACTGAAGTGATGAAGAAACAGGGATTCACTGTTGGTGGGAGCCCATATGGTTCTTCCTAGAAAGACGGTTTTGCACAACCAACCAAACTTACAAATGTGTCATTTGACCCCATCTGCTAGAAATTTTGCTTTCAAATATATGGATATGTCTACAAAGTTAAGTACACAGATTGTACACTAAAGTATTGCTTGTGAAAACAAAGGCTTGGAAACAGCCTAGATGCCACTGAGTTAATTAAATTTTCTGTCGCTACGATAAAATATCTGACAGAAGAGGCTGGAGAGATGGCTCCGCAGCCAAGATGATGATTCGTTGTTCCTCCAGGGGACCCTCGTTCAGTTCCAACACCCACACTGGGCAGTTCACAACTGCCTGTAACTCCAGCCCCAGGGCCTCTAACACCCTCTTCTGGAGTCCTCAGGCACCCTCACACACTTGGCATTCACTACACACACACACGGGGGGGGGGGGGCTGACAGTTGTGTTTCCTAGGTAATTCTAAATCCAGTCACGGTGACAGCAAGATGAACCAGCTCAGGCACTTAGTTTTATTTTTTTAAAAAAAATGCAGTAAGATGACGTGCCATGATGCATATCTGAAGCTGAAGAAGTGAGCGCCTAAAGGAAGAGTATCTCAAGTTCCAGGGCAGCCTGGGCTAAGAGAAAGACCCTGCTGGGGGGTGTGTATGTGATGATACACAAAGATTTCTCAGGTGAAGAATTCAGGGCACTAGTTGCTACCATGTACAGAAAGTGGCAGTGTGTGGGAGAAAATGGTTTATGCTTGTATACGCATAAAATACGTGATAAAGCGGTCACAGGTTCTGACTGCCTGTGAGATGGGCAGAGACTTTGTTCTGCAAGCTGTCTTATTTTATTTTGGTGTGGGTGAACATACTGCTACTCAAAAACTGATTTAAAAAAATGCAAAACTCTAAAGCAAGACAAGATCCCTTAACTTCCCAGGCTGATATTGCTGATGATTAAAGGGGCCCTTGTCATCTGCTCCACTGTGGTGTCTTCCAGCCTGCCAATGATATGCACAGCCAGAGCCAGCATGCCCAGCGTGGTGGCGTATACCTTTAGTCCCAGCACTCAACAGGCAGAGGCAGGCAGATTTCAGTCAAAGACCAACCCGGACAACAAAGAGAGTGCCAGGCCTGCCAGGACTACACAATGAGACCCTGTCTTAAAGCAAAAAGACAAGAGCCAAACATAAGGACCCTCATTCTGTCGGCACCAGGTACCTCTGTGGGCTAACGCAGACTCTGCGTGTTTCTAGACTTGAGTTTCCATCTTCCGTACAACAGGGACTTCCTGTCTCAGACGTGTTACTGATCCTCCACCCCACCAAATAAAATGCCAAAGTCAAAAAGTACCCAGGACAGGGCACACCAGGATCCTCAATTATCCACTCCCAGAGACCCCAAATCCAGACTATTACCTCCCCAACAAAAGCCTGCTTGTACCACCACAGCAGTCTGCCAGTAATTATGCCCAATCACAAACCCAGAGCCCAGCAAGGCCTCAATTACTCTGCAAAGGGACCTAAGGAAGGGTGGGCTACCCAGAGTGTAAAGCCCACATATGACCTCTGCGGAGACCTGGTAACAAGGGGTCCTGAGCAAGCACACGCACACACCCCAAGACCCTCTCCAGAAATCCGTTTTCTGTCTCTCCCTGTCTGCAAATTCTCCCCACCTCCCACTTTTCCAGGTTAAGGTGCAGCATCTTCAAGCCATGGCCTGGTTCTACAGCACGTGACCATCCCTGGACAAACACTGTGGAGAGATGCCCAGGCCGGACCTTGAGAGGGATTCTGGAATCTTCTTTGTGGTATCCAGAAACAAAGGGGCCCTGGCCTACTCTGCAAATGTCCTGAGAACACCATTAGGTCTCCAAACCCACAGTCTGGCGGGTTTTCACAAAATGGAATCCCCATCATGTGGAGCAAAGGGCCGGGAAGCCATGAGATGGGAGGGCTTGCTGGTGTGTAAAGAGGCTTGGTTAGAGTCTAAAAGTCAATTTAACATGCTTTTAACTAAAATGTGTAGGATCTGACCTAGTATGTGCAACAGGTGAGCTCAGAGTGGCGCGGTGGAGAGGATTTGGAGTTGATGAAGAGAGATGGACAGAGATCAACGTTAAGTGTGTCAGAGTGATGTGGATGCCCAAGGTCTGAATGCGAAGCTGAAAGTCGGTAGTTATTGCCTGTGGAGCTGGGTAAGGAGGGCTAAGCCCCACCGAAGCCCCCTTTTCAAGAGTCGGCTTGCGCAGAAAAGGGCTTCAGCCTCCTGGATTCTTCTCTCCTGGCGAGGGAACCGGAATCTGGAACTGTTAAACGACCCATAAGAAAGGGAACCTGGGGACCTAAGAAAGGGAACCTGGGGGACAAGCAGCCGGCCCGGTGACTGTGTGTTCAACCTGAACCATTCTGGGGAAGCGCAGCTTGTGCCCGCACAGAGGGCGGCAGTGCCTTCTGCGACAGCTGCCGGAAGCCCCAGCCCGGGAGAGAAAGTCTTCATTAGGGACCAGTGACTTGCTCAAGTCTGTCCGTCTAGACGTCGGAGCTCCCGGCCGACTTGCTGAGAGGCTGCTGCGTCGGCCACTTCCTAGCTCTGCATTTGCAGGAATTTCTCTAGCAGCACAAGGAGCTGGAGACGCTGATGGCTCCTGGAAACCCCGGCCAGAGAAACACGGAGCTCCGTCTGACTCAGGACCGTAGCCGCTGGAGGTGGGCGCAGGCTGGAGGTCACTAAGCAGACACCCAGATTTGTCAAAATGAACGGGGGCGAAACGCGGTGGCCCACACAACCTCTGCGAATGGGCCCAGAGGAGCAGAATCCCTCTCTTGCCAGAACGTAGGGCCCTCCCTACCCAGCCTGTCTAAGGGGGTAGAAAAGTAACTCAAAGCTCACCCCACCGCTTCCTGGTGCGCCTGCTGCAACCCCCTCTCGCTGAACCGCTGAACCGCAGTGCAGACAAGCACCTTCTCCCCAGTCTCCGGTCCTTAGCTCTGGCTGCTTACCGCGCCAGACACGGCCTGGGAGGTGATCCCCACGGCGCCTGCAGTTCTGTTTCCCAGCCTTGTACACACATGAGGCACCCTTTCTCCACGTGGGATTAGGGTGCTGATCCTGCAAAGGACAGCAAGAAATCAATTCCCAGGAATGCATGGCTATTTCCACTCAAAAAAAAAAAAAGAAAAGAAAAGAAAAGAAAGAAAGAAAAAGAAAGAGAAAAAGAAAGAAAAAGGCCCATAGAGACTCTGTCCTACACCCGCAACACACACACACACACACACACACACAAGATCCTTAAAGACTGAAAAGGGAGCCGACAGAGGAATTTGGGGAAGTGATGACACACACAACAATGCTGTCACACCTGGCTGCTGAGGAGCTGAGCAGCGGAAATGGAGCCGTTTGAGGGGGTGGGGAGAGAAGGGCCCAGGGTCAGCTTGGGTGGTCAAAAAGAGAAAAAAGAAAAGAAAGAAGAAAAAGAAATGGGGGGGAGTGAAGCTACCACCTCCAGAATGGGACCAGAGCCAGATGTTTTGCCCCTGCCCAAACCAACCAGACTCATCACGCCTACCCTAGCTGGACACGCCTGATGTTTAGGAAGAAGACAAACACCTGCAGGCCTGCTCAGATAGCAGTCGGAGTTTGAAGAATTGCTGTTTGCCCCTTGTGTACTCCGGACTGGACTGCGAGAGATAGCCTAGAAAAACATCCTAACCATTTGGGGATATTTTCAGTAAGGGCTGGAAGTAGGTATCTCCCAGGGAAATCAAGAGGACTCCAGCTCCCGCTCACCCCAGCGGTTAGGCCAGGTTTGCCCTGTTGACCTGTCTGGAGACATCTTCAAGATGCTGGATTCCAGAGGCATGCACCTACCCAACCACACACAGAGAGAGACACACACCCTGTCCTCCTTCCCCTTCATCTCAAAGTGGAGAGCACACAATGTAGACAGGCGTCTGCGGATTCTGGAGCCACTGGCCACTGCAGGCTCTCAGGATTCTGGAGAATTCTTGAAGACCAAGCAGCCTGAGAGAAAGAAGTAAAAACAGACACTAAGCTAGCCACCTAGACATGCCAATCACCGATACACCTTCAGGGCGTTCATTCAGACCACGACCCTTCACAAAGTGTCTGGGCACTCTGTGTGCAGCACCCAGGAGTTTGAAGATTTCAAACACCAGCCTCTCTTAAGCTTCAAGACTGGACGTGCGTTAAGGCTGAGTTAAACGGCACACCTGATTTTGGGCCGGCACAGATTTCATCTGAGTTCTTTTCTATTCTTGCAGGTGTAACTGGTTACCCACCAGACTTCTGTTATCTTACAAAACCTTTAGAGAAAAAACATCAAAACTACTGCCCACCATGACTGAGATGTAAGCAAGTGCCTCCCCAGCCTGTTGCTTTTCTTTTCAGTCAGTAGAAACAGAATTACCGAAGCTGGGAGGGGAGGAGGCAGGTAAAGATTGTGGGGGTGGGGAAGAAAGGAAAGAAGATGTTACATCCACGAGCCATGTTTAATCTGGTACTTGATTCCCACACCTCACTAACGAGCAGATACAACTCTCAAACCTTGCACATAAGCATACCTGTGTTTCCGAACAGCTCATTTGCAGTATTTCTTACATCACAGACCGCCCCCCCCCCGTGACACCTGTGCACACAACAGTCCTCAAAGTCAGTCCCTCAGCAACATCCTCGTCGTCGGTGTCCAAGCCAGAGTACAGGGAACGCTAGTTGGTCTTTAAAATACACATCCAACTCGTGGGATTGCAAGGATAATTCCGAGAAGAAACCTGGTGCCTACATCCACCCGCAGCACAGGGAGAAAAGCAAAGAATCGATGCAAGCGGTACTCCTGGGTGCCTCTTCCCAGCGATCCTCTCCCCAGCCCCAGTCCGACCCAGAGAGCTCGAGGGACAGAACAGGCCAAAACTTCTGCCTTCCGTGACACGAGCTTTGGGCTGGTTTACCTCCAGCAGCCGCAAAGTTCTACCACTCCACCCCGGTCCGGCCCCTCGCCATCTCGCCCCTCCCTAAGCCTCAAGCGAAAAGTCTAGCCCCAGCACAGCCCCAAGCAGAGAGCAAGGGAGTTGTTTTCTGTCACCTGAATGCTGCCAGGAGGGTTGGATCACTCCTCCTCTCTGGGGACTATGTTCCCGGGACACTGACAGGGTGCAGCGAGCCCTCGTCCGGACCTTCCGTGAAGCAAACACCCGCAGATTTCAAGGACTCATGAGTGTGTGAGTCCGGCGGGGTCTCCTAAACTCCCAAGGCCCGGGGCAGGCCGGTCCAAGTTGTGCGGGCCGTTTAAAGAAAAGAGAGAGAGAGAGACTTGGAGATGAACTCGCCCGTGCGCTGCTGGCTGCCCCACTATAGGGGCGAAGGCCCCTGACGCAAGCGGAACTCTGCGGAGCCCATACGAATCAGAACGGAGCAAGGCTCCTGGCGCACTAGGGACTCCAGGAGGCAGCTGCGCCAGAGACGCGGGTCGCGCCTCGGGAAACCGGGTGGTGGGGGAGGGGAAAGCTCCACCAAGAAAACCCACCGAGGCGGGGACTGGCCTGGGCGGGGAGGGGCGGCGGGGCCGGAGCCCCTCGCTGTTGGGCAAACTCCCGATGGCCAGAGGCTGACTTCCACTCCCGCCGACCGCTCCCCGGGGGGGAAAGAGGAGGGAGAGAGCGATAGCAGCGAGAGGCCTCCGGTTCCCGCAGCCTGCAGAAGTTGGAGGCTCAGCAGCGAGCGCTCACTTCTGCGCCCGCCTGCAAGGCGAGCCTGCGCCCGGAGAGCACAGCCCCGGCACGGCCCGGCCGAGGAGCTCCGGCTTTTGTCATGATGGCCAGCTACCCCGAGCCCGAGGACGCCACGGGGGCCCTGCTGGCCCCGGAGAACGGGCGCACAGTCAAAGAGCCCGAGGCGCCGCCGCCGAGTCCGGGTAAAGGCGGCGGGACAGCACCCGAGAAGCCGGACCCCGCGCAGAAGCCCCCTTACTCGTACGTGGCTCTCATCGCCATGGCGATCCGCGAGAGCGCCGAGAAGAGGCTCACCCTGTCGGGCATCTACCAGTACATCATCGCCAAGTTCCCGTTCTACGAGAAGAACAAGAAGGGTTGGCAGAATAGCATCCGCCACAACCTCAGCCTCAACGAGTGCTTCATCAAGGTGCCGCGCGAGGGCGGCGGCGAGCGCAAGGGCAACTACTGGACGCTCGACCCGGCTTGCGAGGACATGTTCGAGAAGGGCAACTACCGGCGCCGCCGCCGTATGAAGAGGCCCTTCCGGCCGCCGCCAGCGCACTTCCAGCCGGGAAAGGGGCTCTTCGGGTCCGGAGGAGCGGCGGGTGGCTGCGGCGTAGCGGGAGCGGGGGCGGATGGCTATGGCTACCTGGCGCCGCCCAAGTACCTGCAATCGGGTTTCCTCAACAACTCCTGGCCCCTGCCGCAGCCGCCCTCGCCCATGCCCTATGCCTCCTGCCAGATGGCTGCGGCCGCTGCAGCAGCTGCGGCAGCCGCTGCAGCAGCCGGCCCGGGCAGCCCCGGTGCAGCCGCGGTGGTCAAGGGGCTGGCTGGCCCCGCCGCTTCCTACGGGCCGTACTCGCGTGTGCAGAGCATGGCGCTGCCGCCCGGCGTCGTGAACTCCTACAACGGTCTGGGAGGCCCTCCCGCCGCGCCCCCACCGCCACCACCGCACCCCCACCCGCACCCTCACGCACACCATCTGCACGCCGCCTCCGCACCCCCGCCAGCTCCGCCACACCACGGGGCTGCCGCGCCACCCCCGGGTCAGCTCAGCCCCGCCAGTCCGGCCACCGCTGCACCCCCGGCCCCCGCGCCCACCAGCGCGCCGGGCCTGCAGTTCGCCTGCGCCCGGCAACCCGAGCTCGCCATGATGCATTGCTCTTACTGGGACCACGACAGCAAGACGGGAGCGCTGCACTCGCGCCTGGATCTCTGAGTGGCACCGTGTGCGGGAGCGACCCCTGAGTGGAGGAGCCGAGCTCGGGTCGCAGCCGCAGCAGCCAGCCGGACAGCACACACTCCGGGACAGCCTTTTGAGCCAGAGCCCTCGAGCCGTCTGCGCGTCCTCGTTCCTCCCCGCTCCTGCGACTCCGCTTTGTCGCCTCCGCTGTTCCTCCGGTGTTCTTCCCCACCGGGCCTCTGCCTTCGTGCCCTTCTGGCCGGAGGCCGCCCTCTCCGCGCTTTCCGCAGGCCCCCGCTCCTCCCGGAGTCCCGGAGTCACCGCAGGGAGTGTGTCTCTGGCCGAGCTGCGGCCGCGCTGACCTCTTGGCCTTCTCTTTCCAGGTCGGTGGACCTGAGCTCGACTTTCTCCACCCCACAACCGCCGCGCTGTCTGTGGCTAGAAGCGCTGGGCTGCTGGGGTAGCAGGACCCACGCTGCCGGAGAAAGGAAAGAACGTGCCTCGTCGCTCCGCGATCCCTCCTGGAACTGATCAGAAGCCGCTTGCAGAGGGGCC
Source organism: Microtus ochrogaster (assembly GCF_000317375.1). Lineage (NCBI taxonomy): Eukaryota > Metazoa > Chordata > Mammalia > Rodentia > Cricetidae > Microtus > Microtus ochrogaster. The sequence goes on along the minus strand of NW_004949122.1, from coordinate 5,393,468 downwards.
CTCTGGGCGGGGCGGGGGTTGAGCCCCAGGCTGGAGCAGGGACTGCCTCGTTCCGCGGCCTGTAACCCGGTTCACATCCCCTCGCCTAGAGAGGCCGCGGTGCCTCCGCTCTTCAGCGCACTGCTTCGGGTACCTCCTTGCCAGGGTGGCTGGCTAACGTCTTGCTAAAAAGATCGGTGAGGCTTTTAAAATATATTTTTAAAAAAATACTTTTTAAGGGGAAGAGAGAGAGAGAGAGAGAGAGAGAGAGAGAGAGAGAGAGAGAG
>NW_004949122.1:5382774-5393102 GCF_000317375.1 Microtus ochrogaster | reverse complement strand
AGAGAGAGAGAGAGAGAGAGAATAAAACTTTCATCGGGAAAAACGGTGAAGTGTTATGGCCTTTGCTGAAACCAAACAACAAAATCAAAGGCTTTAGTTTCTTCATCGTCCCTGCTGAGAGATTTGTGTAGAATTCCTGTAGTCACTTCAGAAGGCTGCGCTCAGAGCCAGGAGAAAATAACTAGCTAAAAGAAGGGTTCCACTACAAATCGGGAGTTTTCTATTTTTAAAAATAAAATAAATTCAAAACAAATTTTCCCGGATCTTCCGATTCTAGCCCGTGATGCAAGAAGATCTCTCGCTGCCTGGCTGGGCCACACTTCGGGGATGACACTTCCCTCCCTAGTTTTTGTTTTTCAAACTCCTTGCTTCTTCCACCTTTGGAAGGAGAAATGTGAAACCGGCCAAGGCCGGCCCACACGGGCTTGTGACCCCAGCCTGCTAGCCCGAAATTTCGAGACCTGGTGGTTGAGTAATGTCTTTCGGGGACCAAATTTTCTAGAGGGAACTAGAGCACTTTTGCTGTATTTGTATGTGTGTGCGCGCGTCCCTTGTCAATTCCCAAATAAATTTTTTGTTTTTTCTTTTAACACGGACTTTCACTGTTTCTTTTCCGCCGTAGTTCAGCAGCTAGCTAGCTCAAAGAGCGAGCTCTTCAGCCAAACTGTGGCCTTTCAAAAAATGACACAAACAAGGGTTGAGAGCAACCAGCATGGCAGTCGCTTAGGACTATCACTACTGTGCTACTGCTTTGTTTTCTGGAGATTGGCTTTCTGTGTTGCGGCTGTTTAACACCGGCGAAATTACCGGCCCTTCACTAGAGGCTACTGTAGGCATGGCTTGTTCTATTTTTTTTGTGCCCGTGTAAGTTTATATTTTGCCTCTTATATAATTGTACTAGGTGTATACATGGTGTTCTTATATCCTCATATCACTAAGGGTTTTTTAGTCAAATATATAACATTTTGTAGGAGTTTTTTCATATAAAATCCCGATTTCAGAAACACGTTGCAAGCTTCAAACTTTTCTACAATATACTAACTGATTTGCTGTACTGTTGTTTTTAACAATCGACATTCATTTGTCATGAAATAAGAGTAGAAAGTTTGGTACTTTTCCGGAAGTTGAGTGCACTATATACTACAGAGATGAACTTTTGTTTGTTTTTTTTTTTCTTTACTGAGCTCATGAAATAACGAATTAAGATCCATGTTTTCATTAAGATACAAAAGGTGTTTGACCTGGTGGCAGTCTAAATCTCTCCGGCTGATTAGAGGTAGCTGGCTTTCAGTTTTCAGATGGGATGGCAGTTATTGGATCTCTGATACAGCAAGAACTAGATCCTATGCTCAGCCACGCATCTTACACTTCCCTTTCTCCCTCCTTTCATAAGAGACCAGTCGGAGAAATAAGCTGGGAGCAGCAGTGAGCTTGGGGGATGAGTTTACAGGAACCCATGTCCCCTAACTGAAGATCTAACCTTGGGAATGTCAGGGTAGTATCTGGATGGTATGTTTCTGGGATCAAGGGGAAGTCATTCCCACTCCAAATGCCCTCTCCTCCCCCAAATGTCTCAGAAGAAGGATCCAGGGTGGTAGAGAAGGTTCTGTGAATTCTCAAAGGTAGAGACTAAAGCCTGTCCAACCATTGGGGGCAGACTGAAAGGAGAAACTCCATCGTTGCAGAGGGAAGTTGCAAAGTTTGAAGGGGCCTGAGGCTGCTCTGTAGCTGTCTTATGGGGGGGGGGTCCCAGACTAAGACAGCATGTTGTGTGCTCCTCCACAATTTCTGTATCAAGTGTGTGTCATACGGATAGTTGTGTAGTCTGTGCCTGATGTAAATGTGTTTATAGTGTCTGTTATTTAACAGTGATAGGGTAGGAGGTGTGTGTTTATATATCATTCACCTGCAAAGAGGGAGAATGGCATACTTAGGACACTGTAATAACCGAATGACCAACATTAGAGAGTGCCTACTAGACCTTAGTGTGTGCTGCATGCATAGCTCATGCTTATGTAAGCAGTTGTGCTCTGGGTGTGTATTTCTGGCTTGCTGAACGATAAGAAAGTATGTACACCCTTCACTTCATCTGGCAGAGGCTCCCTGATTTGGGACTAGTTGTCAGCACCCCTTCAAACTGCTATCCAGAGCAGAAAACGGGGACAGCTTCTGAGGCAGTGCTCTTGGTGGACAGGTCACTGCCCACCTCCAATGAAACGGAGAAGTTGAGCAGAGCTGGCGAACATCTCTCTGCACCAAAGAACTAACCAGCAAGAGGCATCTACAGCGGGGAGGCTTTGCCAAGTAAAGACAATTAGATGAAGGAATTACTGGAGCTTCCCGAGAGTCTACACCGTGGTTGGAGGAGGTAAGAGAAAGGAGCGCCTTTGGCGTGAATGCCTCCTGAAAGACATCTGTCTCTAATTCCAGCCCTAAGGGGTTCTCCAAAGCGCTAAAGTTTGGTAGGTTTCCCTAGCTGGGGACAATAACAGATCTTGTTTGGCTCAGGTTTCCTTTCTCTCCTCTCCCTCTTTGCACTTTTGAATTTGTTAGAGAATCTGATTCAGATAACTTCCTAAATGAAAGCAAAGGTATTTAAAAGAGTTCCTGACACAGCACGATTATGCCTTCCCATACACAGTCTGACTTGAATAGCTAGCAGCCCATGTAGGTATGTGCATATATGTTTGTAGTGTGCTCTATAAATGTGACATAAATAGAGTTTGATGTGAATATCCTGCTAATTTTTGAAGGTTCTGGGAAATGAGTTGTTAAACATGGCGAACGATGTGTGTGTGTGTGTGTGTGTGTGTGTGTGTGTGTGTGTGTGTGGTGACAGGGAGTATATAAACATCTCCAAACCCCGTCAGAATACAGTGTTTTGTCACTTTTACTTCCAGATTCTTACAGTTACCTTTGCTTTTCCTAAAAGCCTAAAATGGGTTGGAGGAGAGAGATACAACTCTCTAATGGGACTAGGGAAACATTTTCACCAATGCAAAAGATATACTGAGGAATTGTGCATGTGATGGGGACCTAAATAGTCATCAGTATAGTTCCACACTCCTCCCTAGGGCTTGGAGGGCTATTTTTTCTTGGGCATCCATAGAGAGTTCTCAGCTCTATACCCCCCGCTTGATGGGCAAGACGCCCAGGGTCTTTCACCTGAAGTTAGGGGCAGTTAACCTTTCATCATCTTCTACAAGCCAAGCCTGAACAATCAGCCTTGTAGAGCCCCCTGGTGTTGAGTAGAAACCGGGGGCAAATCCAGGCTTTGCTGGAAAGTTCTTTGGTGAAGGCTTAGAGCTTTCCTACCGCTGGCTAAAAATCTTTGCCCCCAAAAGAGGGCCCCAAGGCCAGGAAGTGATTTGACCAAACTTAAGATTCCCAAAGGGTCACCCACTTTATTTAAATAGCAGTTAACTGTATCCTGTTGACTGTGTAATCACTGGATGGCAGCCCCTCTAGAGATGCCCATGGAACCTGTAGGAGGGGTTGAAACCAGGAGCCAAATCTCTGTCATAGGACAGAATAGGGACCAGGGGCCATGAGCTGACAGGAGCAGTATTTTTGCCCTGCCGTCTGCCCCGATGATTCTTCAAACCAAGAGGGTCAGTGGCCATGTGCTTTCTGGACAGAGAGGGTTCTGGACAGTCCCAAAGGAGTGCCTGGGTCCCAGGAACCAAACTCAGACAATTGAGTACTTGAAGATCTGAAGTGGCCACGTGCGGGTCAGTAGCCTCAGAAACCCTCAGAGGAGACTGGAGAGCAGGTGGTACTAGCTGTCCCCTGGCTCTGTGAGTCACTCTGCAGCCCTGGGTGTGAATTGAGCCAGACCATTCAGCAGGAACTGTGAATTGTGACCCAGGTTCTGACTTGAGATGAAGCTGTAACACCTTGTTCCCAGCCCATGTTACCCCAGAGAGGTGGCTCTTGCAGGGTGAGATATAGGTAGGAGTCCGTATGCTGGGAAGAACTGGTGTGGAAGCCGGCTAGCCTGCTTTAATAACTATAATCTTGGCAGATGTTTGATTCCAGACTTCAGCTTTCTTGTCTATAGAACAGAGATCTACCAGAGTGATTACAACAGTTAAATATTCCGATTCAAAATACCTAATTTGTTGTTGATCAAGAAGGGAAGAAGGGTCAAGCCTTTAATAATAACTCCGTGGAATCCCAGCTGTCACTGCCAGGCCACCACTGGGTACCCCAGGAACTCAAACAAGTCAGCACCTACCAGGGTCCAGGCACAGATGATGGTGTCTGCCTTGCCCAGTCCTTTGACATCAGGAATGAGGCACCAGTGGCATTGAACACTTGACCCCTGAGGGTACAGATGATGAACTCTTAGACTTACCCTGGAAATCTTCCTATGGTTTCCTTCAAGGCCATTGTCTCTGATATTCGAGGTTTTCCCTGAGAAAGATGCTTTTCCCATCAGAGGTCACACTCCTCACTGATGCAGGAATGTTTGGGGTTTCTTTACCCTTTTCAGAAGAGCAGAAGGTGGCCATCCACTGTGGAAGATATGGGGTGGGATGTTAGCCTGTGGGTAAGGCTCTCTGGGCCTTTGGGTAGAAACGGAAAGGAGCGGACAAAGGCAGAATGCGCGCTGTACTGAGAATCAGTGGAAGACCTGCGGAGGAACCAGGAACCGAGGTAGTACAGGATCAACTGCTGGGCAGGGGGCGGGGAATGGGTCCTGGGCCTCCAAGGACGTGGGCACCCTCTCGTGGGCAGCCTGGAAGCTCAGACCCGCAGGCTTGGACTGAAACTCTCTCCAGCTAGCCGCTCTGCACTTACTTTGGGGATGGGGAATGAAATGATTTGACAGGCAAGTCTGAGCCTAAAGTAGTTTTCACTGTAAGGGTAGGAATCTTGGAAAGGCTGGAAAGTTCGTCCTTAGCGGGGCTGCAGCAATTCGACCCCAGGCACGAAAAGAGACCAAACTGAGACCACAGCCTGCCTAGCTATCTTTGGTAATACCACTAGCACATCAAACGATGCGTGCCTTTTCCTGGATTCTCCCCTGTGTAAAAGGAACATTGGGCGGGCAAACAAATGGGAAAAGCAGGATCCCAGGAAATGTTCATCCCTGTGGACTAGGGGGAAGAAACTTTGGCCATTTTCTTTCTTGTTGTTTGCTTCTAGAAGAGAAAAAAAAAGGAAATTCTCCACGTATTTTTGAAAAAATTTTCCCAACTACCACTAACGACTGTTAGAGCGAGCAGAGAGTCAGGAAACCGGGCCGCCGCCCGCGGTGACACGGGGCCTTTGTCCTCTTTCCTGAAGCCCCCACAACTGCTGACCGTGCTGAGATAAAGGCCGGGTCAGGGCCCTGTAGAATCCCTGGGGAAGGGGCAGCGGGTCGTCCTGATGGCCCCTTTCAACTCCACTTGGAGAGCTGACAATTCCACCCCGCTGACCTCGTGGGTCTACCGAACAGGGGCCACAGCCTGCCTCGGTTCCCAAACTGCATTTGCCCTGAGAGATTTCTGCCTGTCTCCATTCTCCCAGCACTTTTATTTTCTATTTAGAGACTGGGACAGGCAAGAGCTGCGCTCCCTGTGGACCTGCTTCTCATAGGAGGGAATAGTGTTAAGCCTTTGCTAGGCTTGGTTGTCCCTATCCGATTCTGTCTGGTGTCTGTGCTGCCATAACTAAGTGCTTGCTGTTTTTTGTCCCCTCCTGCTGAATTTCAAATTGTCTGTACAGTGTCTCCCGTCCTCCCAAACACTCTGCAGAGAAGGCAGAGAGGCTATGAGCCTAGGCTATCTACTGCTGGGATTTAGAAAGCTGAGTCTCCACAGAACTCAAACCTGTCTGAGTAATTTTTGTAACAATGACCATAGGCTCCCCAGGGTACCCTAGACACACCCAAGAGCCCTCTGCTCCGATCCCCTTTGAAGGAACAGAGGAAGGAGCAGAGCCAAGCAACGGACTGGTATGGAAATAGAGAGTTATCCTGCCACCTCGCTGAGAGCATTGTTCATTCAAGCCTTGCAGTGTCCTGAGCTTCCTCAGCTCCAAAGGACCCTAGAGCCATATACTCTCCCAAGTCACCAAGTCAGTTCTGCTTCTTCCAAGGAGAAGGAGACTGTGGGGTGGAGGCTCCATGCAAGGCAACCAGCCCTCAGCTGAATACTTGATCCCCAGGATAGCTGTGCTTGGAGAGGTGGACAGACACAAGAAGGCGGCCCTGGGCACCCTCTACCACCTCCTTCTCAGGCTCCCTGCCCCCATTAACTAGCTCTGGGGTCTCTGTCCCCAGTGAAACTGGAGCTGCCCACCGCCGGCAGATGAGAGATAAAGGAACCCGGTGGCGCCTGAGTCGTGCTGACCTACAGACCCGGATCCGGCCTTTTCCGCACCCCAGTGCAGCACAGGAGACCCTGCTTCCCCGGAGCCATTGACCTAGCTAGGGAGAAATAGGTCGGCTGAACAATGTAGACACCCTGCCTGCAAACATAGATCTTCGGTTGGCCTGCTATGTGCAATGTGCCTGCTCTTCACAGTAGGAGGATGTCCTGTATCTGTGTCCTTGTTCAAGCATCCTTGCTAATGTGTTTGTCGTGTCTGCATAGAGACAAACGTGCACATTTAAAGTAGGAATGATGCAGATGCGTGTGCACACGAATGAACGATTCCAGCATCCTTCCTGTTGTCTAGTGGGCAAAACGCGGGTAGTAGACAGGCCTGGCTACTCTTGAGTCACAACGAAGACTTACACTTAGGCTTTTCCAATTTTCAAACACAACTTTCACAACAACCCTGGGAAAATCTCCTTTCCAATTTTACAGAAGGAGAAAAGAGCCACGAGTAATCAAATAGAGCCCGTTTACAACCAATCTGTGAGAGACGGAAATTAGCCAAAGCTCTTGGGATCCTGGCAGCTGCCCAAAGCTCTCCCAAGTGAGTTTGCTTAGTATTTTCCAGGGATCCCAGCTAGGTGGGCCCTCTGACAGTCTTCCTTGCCACCACAGCAAGCATAATCCCCCCCCCCCCCGTTCCTTTGCAAATGCCCCTTTCCAGATCTGGGTGACCCAAGTGCTCTTTACAGAAGAGTTCCAGGCTGGTCCAAAAGCTGGGTTTCTAAGGCAGCAACTCAGGCACGGAGAAAGGATCATTTCCCCCAGAGTCAAACTGAGCAGCTCTGCGTAGAGCCAAAGCCAGTGCAGCGAAGAAACCTGAATCCGTTTAGCTCCTGCTGTCTGGAATCCCTAACTTAAGATCCAGAGCCGACCGTGCCCATTTCACAGCAGGGATTATTAGGAGAACAGTGAGTTCCTTCAGCTCAACACCCAGAAAATGGCTAGGGAAAGGCTGGAATCCCCAGTTAGGTTTGTCTGGCCCCCTAACCCAGGTCCCTCTGCACTTGGTTACTGATAACTAGGTGACTCCACGTTGGCGCTATCCCGCTATTAGCCTCTGACTTCCCTTGCCAAGGATGCGAAGTTTTCCCTAGCGTTCACTAACATCGTTAAGTTTCTACATGTTTGTACTCTACTGCGGGGGAAACATTCTTGGATGAAGAACCTTTGCTTTCCTTCCTAAGGCAATTAGTCCTCCCTCCCAGTCCCCTTCCCCGCAAGCCCCCATTGTCGCAGAGTGAGGTTGCCCGAGGACTCTAACTGAACAGCATCTCGCAGGGTGCCCTTGGGCCTCAGAGTCTGACTCCTACGACGAAGGTTGCTGCTCTTGGTGCTCCAAGGCCACTTTTTCTCTGCTGGGTCGGGTCATTGGAACCCAGCCCGAGATTCGGCAAGGTCGTTGTTCGGCTTCACGGCCTACAGGCTGCCCTCTGCTGGCACCAAACGACATCACCTCCAGCCACCTCCTTTGCCACTCCGGAACAGCAGCCTTAAAAGAGTGCAGAAAAAGGCGTCCCTACTCTCACTCAGAACTCCAAAGTGAATGTCGTACCTTCAATTACCGAACCCTCCATATTCACCGGCCACGGTTGCCGGGGGGGCTCTAGGTGGCCAAAATAGGAGTTTCGAAGTCAAGCTGGCAACTCTGTTGCTTTACGGCTGGCTTCCGCGGTATCAGGGGACGCTCAGCCCTCCCCAAGGCAACCCGGCAGCACCCTCCAAACCCTTAGCTGCAAGCCACTGGCGAACTCCAGGGACCCCAGGGAGAACCTCAGGCTGTGCTCAGGCCTTTCAGCCACCGGAGCACCGATCTGATGAAGCTCGGGCATCCTAACCCGCGCCCCCAAAAGCCTGCCTCTGGCGTACTCCTAACGCCACTTGGACGTTGCCTCGGTTCTAGGCGCCTCCTAATTACTGCAAAGAATTTGTCTCCCCCAACAAATGAGCAGCGCTGCCATGACAAGGAAGGGCTTCTCTCTCTGCCCTACACCACAGGCCCTCCTCTGGGTTTGCTGGCAGAACCGATTTCTGACGTCTCATCCTGGTTCTGGAAGGGCTTTGGCAGTGAGGCGGAGAACGTTCCACCGACTGCAATCCACGAATCCAGGCTGCGGTGGAATCAGTAACCACACCTGTACGTTTCCAGTAGAATTCCGCACATTTTCGCTTTTCCTCTAGTTACAAAAATAACTCAAATTGAAAATAGTAGAGTATTAAGATTCTTCCCCTCCCTCCCTCCTCCCCCCCCCGCCCCCGTCTCTCAGTCCACCACCCTCGCATCCCACCAAAATTACAGTAACCCCAGCCATCCTCTGATAAAGGTAACCACAGCTAATATCTTGGTAACGTTTCTCTTGTCGTTTATTCATATGTTGCAATACAAATAAGTCCAATTCCCTAGTTAACAGACCGTAATTTCCATAGAATTTACAGGGTCTTGGTATATATGTAGCCCCGGTTGGCTTCCTGCTGCCTCGGCTCCCAAATGAGAATTTTCAGTTTTGTACCCTGCTTGTCTTAAACTTTGTTTAAATGGATTTCTCCAGATCTTGTTGGGAAAAAAATTATGCAATGATTGCTTAATAATAACCCATCCAATGAATGAACCACCAATTCTATTTCCTGACCAAGAGTATTTCCTTAGCCACACTCTTTGGGTCATTCAGTGCACAATTTGTATTTAATCAGTAAATATTAACTCTTTTAATAATCTAATAAGGAGAGATGGAATCCCATTCTCAGGACACAAAGAATCCACCCAAATATTTATGACCATCTTCCTCTAGATTAGAAGAGAACCTTCTAGACCCTCTGACAGCTACTTCCCTCTGCTAGAGACCCAGGGAGCCAAACTGATGGCTTGAAAACCATCAGGAATGGGTATTAAGTTGAACAGTCATCCCATACCACTCTTAGGACCAAAGCCAGGCAAACTGAAAGCAAAACAGTATTTGTGACCTGAGTTTCCGCAAAGCCTTTTAAGGGTAGGGGGTCAAACATGCATTCAATTGACCCTCAGAAAAACTGCTTAAGTTCTGAACTGCTGACTACAAATTTCAATAATAGAGTCAATAATTACACCCTCAGTCTGGTCCCCATGCAAAGAAAGCTGCAACGTGTGGTAGGTACCACTTGTCTACCTCTGTCTCATACCAGCTAAGGCTGTTGCTTCTGGCAGTAGCTATGGGCTTTGGGATCACGGCCATTGCCCTCTCCCTCAACTCTTGACCTCATCACTACTGTTAAATACAAGTCCAAATTCTGGCACAAAGCCGGGCACAGGTTCTCAGGGCTCAGGCGGTTGTTTCCAATGCTCTGGTTGGGCTGATCATGACCTACTGACAATCAGGCCTGGGCTTGGGTTGTTAAAACAGGAAAATATGCAAACCCTTCATTCACAGGGATCCGGCTATTGTTGGGTTAGAAATGATATTTTTGTTTCTAAAATAAAAAGTACATTTGCGGCTACACACACACACACAGACACACACACACACACACACACACACTTTGCTTTCATCTCTAGAGCTCAGAAGGCAATTGATCTGATTCATTTCACCAGCTCAAGTAGCCAAGCTAGAAAGACCCATTTGGCTTGAATTTATATCTTATGTACTTCAAGAGGACTGAGCTTCGTTGGGTTCTGGTTTTATCTCCACGTTAAAAGTAAGCCTTCATTGGTCTGCCAAACAAAATGCTTCCAAAAATCTATCCACCAGAAGGGATGGGATGATTAGAAAGCCACTTCCTTCTAGGAAAGAAACTCAACAAGAATTGTATTATTACTTTTTGTTGTTATTGTTGTTTTGAGACAGGATTTCACTATGTAGCCTTGGTTGGTCTGGAATTCATTGTGCGGATGTGGCCACTCTCAAACTCAGAGGCCTGCCTCTGCCTCCCAAAATCTTGCATTAAAGACATGTGCTACCACATTGTGCCTCATTTTTATTTTTTTTA
>NW_004949122.1:5379426-5382064 GCF_000317375.1 Microtus ochrogaster | reverse complement strand
TCTTGTTTTTTACTGCTGAGTAGTACTCTAATATGTATATATTCCATACTTTCTTCATCCATTCTTCTATTGAAGGGCATCTAGGTTGTTTCCAGGTTTGTGCCTCATTTTTAAAACCTTAGCTTAGACCCAGGTTTAGTGATCTATTATAATCTCAGCATGCAACAAACTCAAGCAGAAGGATCCATATATTTGAGGCCAGTCTGGGCTACATCAAGGCAGAGCAGTCTCCCTTGGCAAGACCTTGTCTTCAAAACAAACAGCAAAACCCATTTTAACCCAAACAATCTAATATTGTAATCTCAAATTCACACACACACACACACACACACACACACACACACACACACACATGGGGTGGTTAAGTAGATAGATAGATAGATAGATAGATAGATAGATAGATAGATAGATAGATAGATAGATAATGTTGGAGAGGAAGTCTTACTTTGTAACCCAGACTGGCCTGAAACTTGCTACATGACCATTCTAGCCTTAAACGCATGGCATTTTTGCACCTTAGTCTCCTGAGTATTGTTATGAGAGGCATGAGCCACCCTACCCAACTGGCTGAGCAGGATCAGGAGCTATCCTGGTCCTGTCAACTGCAACTGTTGTTGAGGAAAAGGGTCTGATTATGAGCCCTTCCAGAAGGTGAAGATCAGTTAGCATTCATTGGGAAGCAGGCAAGCAGACACTCCCTAGCCTGTTATTATGGTTAGCCTGGAACCAATCCAATCATTTACATGCTGTGGTGGTGTGAATGAGAGTGACTCTCATAAGCTCATATGTTTGAATACTTGGTCCCCAGTTGGTGGAACTGTTGAGGAAGGATTCAGAGGTGTGGTCTTATTAGAGGAGGTGTGTCACTGGGGAGGAGCTTTGAGGTTTCAAAAGTCCATGCCATTCCCAGTGTATCTCCTCTGCCTCCAGTTGTAGATCCGCTGCTGCTTCCAACCTCCAGTCTCCACGCCTTCACTCCACCAGCACAGACTCTAGCCCTCTGAGACCATAAGCTCAATTAAACGCTTTCATTTTGTAGGTTGCCTTGATCATGGCACCTTATCACACCAATAAAAAGAAACCAACACACTTGCTCAAGAGTTTCTGACCCTAACTGGTACCTAAAAGTATCTAGGTGGCTTTAAAAATGACTTTTTCCAGGCTCCACATGTAGGGTGTGGCCAGGACACTTGGGATTTTTTAGGTAATCGTGCTGGTTCCGGTACAGAGCTGAGGCTGAGTCCTGTGGCAAAAATCCGATGTAGACAAATAAGCCAATTTAGTCTTCCCTAATAACATGGACTCAAAGTAACCAAAATTAAGAGGAAAGTTATTAAAAGATGGTGTTTGGGAGATGGAGAGATGGGTCAGAGGGTAAGAGCACTGATTGCTCTTCCAGAGGATCCAGTTTTGAGTCCCAGAGCCCACATGGCAGTTCACAACCATCTGTAACTCCAGTTTCAGGGGGTCTGATGCCCTCTCTGGCCTCCTCGGGTACCAGGCATACACAATTGTGCACAGGCATAAAAGCAGGCAAAACATAGACATAAAATGAAATATATATTTTAAATTGGTTCGTATATAGCTTATTTTCACCTAGAGACTAGCATCTTTATCTAAATTTCAAATGCGGTGATAATTCACCTTTGACATTTTCTAAATATCTTAAGTGTTGTGTTAAATTCCTAAAGAAACTTGCTTTTCTGTAGATCTCAGGCATAATATTCCATTGTCCTTTTCTGGGATCTTTTGTCAGGGCAGTCTCAAGCTCTCCAAATTGGACAGTATTGACCTCACTTGCCTCCATCCCCAGTCCCAAACTTTAGGATGCTCACAAAAGAGTCTCTAACCCATCTATCTCCCTGCCTTCAGGCCATAGGAGAGACTAGACCCCATTCAGGTGCGCTGGGTGGACTTCACTCTGCCTTGTTTCCACTCTGGTACTTTTACCAACGCATTCAATCAACCAGCAGCTATGTCAAACATGTCTAGGCGCATGGGTCCAATATAAAAGAGAAGTAGCATCTCAGAGACTTGCCCCTGGCAGAGACGCCTGAGCTATACCACTCTAGAGCACATGAAAGGGATGTCCTTTTCTCAACCCCCAGAGAGCAAAGGAGAGCAGAGGAGAAGAGTTATGGGGAACGCAGAAAGGGGAGCCACCCCAGAGACCCCACCACTCAGACGTTGCCAAGCTTCTGGAAACCCAACCAGGTTCCCAGGAGCCAGGCATAGCTCCAGTTTGTCACCTCGGCAAGAATCGCTGCTCTTCAGCTTGCTGCCAGCCCCCTACACCCCCAATCTTGTCCCCAAACTGTTTCTGCCTGGAGTTACTGTTGCCCAGGCAGGGTAACACAGGGCCTGGAACATTCCTAGACCATGTGCAACAGGAGCAAAAAAACCCTCATCAGGAGAGGTTGCCGGGAGATCTTACCCGGTTTATTCCTCTGTTTTCAAAGGGGTTTGGTAGCTGCACACACATACCACCAGCATGGGTGCAGGGACGAGTCTCACTGGGTTCAGTCTTTATCAGGAACCAATGATATAAAGTGTATTCAGCCGCTAGTGTGTGTGTGTGTGCGTGAGAGAGAGAGAGAGAGAGAGAGAGAGAGAGAGAGAGAGAGAGAGAGAGAGAGAG
>NW_004949122.1:5376627-5379326 GCF_000317375.1 Microtus ochrogaster | reverse complement strand
GAGAGAGAGAGACACGAGACACACACACACACACACACACACACACAGAATGGGTTGGTTAGGGGACAGACCCAAAAGCCAAGTTGCTCACTTGTTCCCACCTGTCAAATGGTTCTCAAAGTGATATCACAGCCCAAATTACCTGGAAAGCACATATTGGGGGCTCCAATCTCACCACACCTATAGAACCAGAAATTCTAGGGGTGACGCCCCCCTCTTCAAACTTCACCTGGCCCCTCTGAGGAGCCTTTGCACAAAACTTGAAGACCACTGGTCTGAAGGTGACTTGGGGTCGCTCTGGTCTGCTCCAACTCTGAGAGCAGCGCGCCTGCCCAGAATCGCAGGTCGTCAGGCCCCTGGGCCGCCGGCAGAGACTGGCGGGGAGGAATGATGGCCGTGAGATTCCGCCCTGACTGATTTTGTTCCATTCCAGGAGGAATAATTTGTTTCGTATTGGAATCAAAGCTCCTCTCGCGGTTCGTGCGTTTTATCTCGGCCGCTCTCGGCCCCGTGGGAAGGGGCTTGGCCGCTGCGCGCGGCTGCTTCCCATTAGGCCCAGCATGGTCCCCATTACGAGCCCGACTCGGTGCGGAGCCTGTCCCTGCTAACTGGACGCAGCTGACCCGCCTCTGCGCGGCGACACCCAAGACCCGCCCCTCCCCGCGGGGTTACAGAAGGCCCCACAGCGGAGAGGAAATGGGTGACTGCTAGGACAGTTCGAAGGAGCTCCCTTCCTACCAGACGCTGTCCGTTCCCCAAAGGGCATCAGGGACACCTGTCCCTTGTGTGGAAGCGAGTTCACAGGCCTCCTGGCTTTAGGTCTGAGCCTGGCCAACGTGGCACTTAAGGAGGAAGGGATAGCAGGGGCCCCTAAATCGGGAGAGAAAAGTGCCTCTCTTTCACCTGTGCACAAAAGTTGGAGCTCCCACACAGACTCTCTAGTGGCATTCTTCTTGAGTGGCATCCAGTTCACGAATCGCCTCGAACACCAGTGAAGAGAGAGAGAAGCCATACCCAGTTCCCTGCCTTAACATCCCTGGCAGGCTTGGGGACAGCCCCAGAACCCACCGTGAAGCCAGTGAATTGTCACTTGGTTTGGGCAAAGCAAAGAGCTGTGACTTCCACAGTCTGGCTCCCAGAGAGCCAACGGGTCTGCCTTGGAGACCTGCCTGGGATGGGAGAGACAGCTAATTCTACAGCTACAACCACAAGAGAAAAGACCAGAGCCCCAAAGTCACACATGTTCTGATCAAATTTTACACTTATTTTCTTTGATTTCATTAACTTTTTATTACAAAACGATATTGTAGTAAATCATGGCAATTTATAAATAGGATGGGAAAGCGACAATCTTCTAAAGTCTGACCACTAATAAAGCCATTAATGTATCCATTTTTCCATGCTGCTACGCCGTTCTTAACCATTTAACAGTTGTAGATTGTTCAACTATGCAAATGCAACCTAATTTATTTAGCTCCCCCACTAAGGAGGCTACCAAGTTTTCTCATGTAAAAAGAAAATGTGGCAGTGGGAATTTTGATTGCTTCTTTTCCTTAAATTGTTTGTTAAGAAGTTCACAGTGCATTTTTATGAGTTTTATGTGATTGTGCAGGAAGTAATTTTTGGTAGGTAATTTTTAAAAATTTAGAATATTATAAAAATGTAAAAAACTAGCTGGGATTACAATCCTTCCTTTGATCCTTAAGATTTGCTTGCCTGGACTCTGTATGTTCTCACGACTCCTGTCCTTCTGCTGTGTATGTGTCTCGTTTTGCTTTGTATTTCACGGCTGCCTTTTTGTGCTCCATAACTGTAATAGGACTAAAGTGGAGTCCGTGTTTCTTTCATGTGGATTAGAACCATCATGGCTAGTTTGTATTGTGTCCCTGGTGTGTTACAGCCACAGTACTTTATCTTGCTTAATTCCCCCAAACTATATTTTCATTTCTTTTGACTTATAAAGAAAAGTAAGATTGATAAAAAATGAAACAACTTGTCAGGATGCCCAGTTTGGAAATAGCAACAGCGGGGCAGAAACCGATTCCACATGCGTGTGCTTTCCTCAATCCCACATGCGTGTGCTTTCCTCTACAGAATTCAGAGCAGAGTCACATTGTACGTAGGACCTCTAAGTCTCCTTCCATTGATTCAGGATACACTGATTAAGTTGTGATTAATAGCCTGCCATATCTTTGCATCCATTACTTAAATGATGAAGATGATTCTCTCCTCTCTCTCTCTCTCTCTCTCTCTCTCTCTCTCTCTCTCTCTCTCTCTCTCTCTCTCTGTGTGTGTGATACACACACACGTCTCAGAGATCGGTGCCTCTAGTACAGGTACAGGAGCTAGAAGAACATGCTACTTAGCTTCCTCTCACCACCTGAAACTGCAGCAAGCATCACATTCCTGTTTAAAATAGCCAAGGCGGGGCAGGAGGAACCAGCTCTCCTGTGATTCCTCTTAGGAATCTGAACCACATTCCCAGAAGTCCTTGGTGATTGCTATGTTCACCTCAAGTGCTGACTGAGCACGCTCATTGAAGTGTGTTAGGGTGGACACCAGAGCCATAGCATTGAGTTACTTAAATCCCTGAACAAAGTCATGGTCCTCCAAAGAAGAAGGCAGATACCACTCTAATCTTTTTTTTTTTTTTTTTTTTTTTTTTTTTTTTTTTTTTTTCATATAAAGCATTAAAACTT
>NW_004949122.1:5374540-5376527 GCF_000317375.1 Microtus ochrogaster | reverse complement strand
GGATCTAGCTCTGTAGACCAGGCTGGTCTCGAACTCACAGAGATCCGCCTGCCTCTGCCTCCCGAGTGCTGGGATTAAAGGCGTGCACCTCCATCACCCGGCACCACTCTAATCTTGAAGGGAAATATATTCCCCAAGATTAACAAACTAGGCATGCCAGAAGCCTGGTGTTTGGAAGGCTGAGGCAGGAGGACTACAGTCCAGAGTAGTTGTGTACAGAGGAAGATCTAGGCCAGTCTGGACTTTGAGACCCTGTCTCAGAAAATAGCTCATATATGTGAGCTGTAAGTTAAACAATTTGAAATTTTCTTTCTCCCACTTGGAATATTTATAAACGTGCTTTAACTTGTTAATTGTTGGAAGTAAATCAATTAAATGCAGATTTTCACATTAGCATGGTTTGGACCATGAAGTTTCTCTGAGGAAAGAAAAGGGATTTCAATGTGTGGTCTTAAGACTGGATACCAGTGGTACCAGGGGTGTCCCTATGGTCTGGCTGGCCCTCCCTCCTGGGCAGTTTGCTGCTTCTCTTAGATTCTCCATAGTCAGCTGGATCAACTTCTTGCTCTCTCTTGGAGCTGGTGAACATGTGGCCTCAAGTAACCCTCCAGTCTCCACCCCTTCGGCAAATTGAAAGCCTCTCTGAAATTTGGGGATGGGGTGGGTCCTTGATTTGTTACCCAGTCTGGCCTTGATGCCTGGACAAGCAATCCTCCTGCCTCAGCTTCCCACGTAGCTGACTTGTACCACTATATTATGGTCAACTTCTAACTTTCTTCCTTTCTTCATTGTTCGAGTGGGGGTGTGGGAGTGGGTGAAATCATTAGTTATATATAAATCAGGCTGGCTTGGAACTCAAGATCCTCCTGCCTCTACCTTCTGAATGCTTGGATTACAGACATAATTTACCACACCCAAATGGTCTGACTTTATCTAGTATCAGACTCAGGGCCTGGAGGATGCCAGGCAAGTAGTCTACCACCGAATAACATTCCCAGATCACCTCATAAAAGTTCTTAGGTACAAACTCCAGGCAAATAAGTCTCTTTGGGGCTATATCTCTTGCTTATCTAACAAGCCCATTGGTGTTACTGTCCAGCTTCTTGAATCCCATCATTCCTGTCAGCAACGGCTGAAGATAGCCTTTGTTTAAGCCTTTAAATTTCTTTCCAGCCCAGAGCATCTGGGGCTATATAATTCCTTGGCTGTGCACTCTCTAGCCAGGATACCTGTGACCCATAGCCACACACACACTCCCTCCTTCAGTGCTTGGACAGTGCTGCATGAGTGTGCTCCACGGCTTCATGCTCTCCAGACCACTATGGACATTTGGGTTGTGAAGAGCTGTCCAATATAATACAGCAGCATTTCTAGTCTTTGCCACTAGATGTCAGTGTCCCTCTCCTCAGGCCTCATTCAACCTTAGCAATCAACACACAGTGACAAAAGTCGTGTGTGTGTGTGTGTGTGTGTGTGTGTGTGTATACAAATTTCCCCAGACTGAGTAGCAACTAGGATTGGAGCTAGAAGCTGAGTTCAGAGGGCAGTAGATCCAACCCCGAACAACCAAAAACAAGGCTAGGAATGTTCCTCACTTGAATGAGTGCTTGCCTACTGTGTGGAGCCCTTGGGTAAGCCACTAGCACCACATAAACCAGGCCTGTAATCCCAGCATTCAGAAATCAGAGACAGGAAGATCAGTAGGTTAAGGTTATTCTGGCTACATAGTGAGCTCCAGACCAGCCTGGATTAGAAGAGAAACCATCTCAAAAAACAATGCAAAACAAAGCACTGGTCCTCTATCAGAAGCATACACTTTGTGCTAGGCACACCAATAATCTCAAAAAACACTGCATGAGCTGGGCGGTGGTGGTGCACGCCTTTAATCCCAGCACTCGGAAAGCAGAGGCAGGCAGATCTCTGTGAGTTCGAGGCCAGCCTGGTCTACAAGAGCTAGTTCCAGGACAGGCTCCAAAACCACAGAGAA
>NW_004949122.1:5372899-5374440 GCF_000317375.1 Microtus ochrogaster | reverse complement strand
AGAGAGAGAGAGAGAGAGAGAGAGAGAGAGAGAGAGAGAGAGAGAGAGAGAGAAAGAAAGCCCACTGCATGTGGTAGGTATCATGTTCTCCATTTTACAGAAGACAAAACCAAGGACTGGGGCTGGAGAGATGGCTCAGTGGCTAAGAGCACTGATTGCTCTTCCAGAGGACCCAGGTTCAATTCCCAGCACCCACATGGCAGCTCACAACTGTCTGAAGATCCAGTTGCAGGGGATTTGCTGACACCTTCACACCAATGCACATAAAATTAAGTTAAATAAACCATAAAAATATTTAAAAAAAAAAACAAGGACTTGAGTCTACAGATGTCGTAGACAAGGTCTGGGATCCCAGTCTTCCCTCCTCATCCAAAGCTTCCTCTGCCTCACAACCACCTCCTGCTGTACTAGAGCACAAAAGATGCTTCTAGATCCAATACTCAGCCACTGACACACATCAGAATCAGCAGGAATGTTGCTTAGACACACCCCAGTGCCCAGAAGCTCTCTTTGGAGATTCTGGTTGAATCAATCAGTGGTAAATCCCTGAGCACCACCAATCAGTTTTACCTCAATTAGGTGGTTCCAATGCATGGCAAGCTGGCTGAGAACCTGGGACCGTGAAAGACACGGACACCTTCCCTCTGCACCGTGTAGACGGCCAAGTCCAAGATACAGACCCAGAGGAAATCAAGCTGCCATAAAATGGCCTTTAGGGGAAACCATTTCCCCTCCCAGCATGGCATTAGTCACTTCCCCTCTCTTTGAAGCAGTATACAGCAAGTATTTCCTTAGTTACTTAATGGGAGATGCAAAAGAAGAGATTGGGCTTAATTTATTGGCGAACTCCCTATTGAGTGTTGGGCAGCCAGCAGCCAAGTCTCAGGAGATTTCTGCGTTTAGTAAGCTAGTTATTAAGTGAGACTCATATACCAGCTCAGGGAGGGCAAGGGCACAGACCATCCTGAAGATCCTGGCATCCACACACTGTAGAGGCGAAACACTACATTTGGTTCCATGAACCCTCTCTTCAGAAACCCGCTCCCTAAAAGGATGGCCCTCGTGACTGTTGAGTCCCTGAGAGCTCAAGGCAGCCCCTGCTGTGAAGGGAACCAGTAGGGACCCAGATGCCCATCAGGGTTCCTGCTGGTCTTTGCCTATTCCAACTAGTATTGGTGTATTGGGGGGGCGGATCCCATATGGAAATTTTCAGTGTTAAAATGACCCTTCTTAGCTGGGTGTAGTGGCACACACCTACAATACCAGTACTCAGAAGGTGAAGGGCAGGAGCTTCTGATAGCTCAAGGTCATTCCCGGCCACATAATAAAATAAAGGCCAACTTGCAGAATGTAAGTCCTTGCAAACTTTTTTTTAAAAAATATTTATTTATTATGTATACAATATTCTGTCTGTGTGTATGTCTGCAGGCCAGAAGAGGGCACCATACCTCATTCCAGATGGTTGTGAGCCACCATGTGGTTGCCGGGAATTGAACTCAGGACCTTTGGAAGAGCAGGCAATGCTCTTAACCACTGAGCCA
>NW_004949122.1:5364619-5372788 GCF_000317375.1 Microtus ochrogaster | reverse complement strand
AGAGGGCACCAGACCTCATTACAGATGGTTGTGAGCCACCATGTGGTTGCTGGGAATTGAACTCAGGACCTTTGGAAGAGCAGCCAGTGCTCTTAACTGCTGAGCCATCTCTCCAGCCTCCTTGCAAAACTTAAGTAAATAAATAAAGTCCCTTGTTTTCTGAACCGCCAATATAATCTGTCTTTGCTAACGTCCTGATCAGCTACACCAGTTGACAGACATGTCTATATTGTCTCCCCAATACCTCAAGGGCTCATAAAGTGCAAAACCCAAGAACTGCCCACTAAGCAATCGTCTGGAGCTCACGGAAGTGGGAGAACCTTGGCGTGGCCACTGAG
Source organism: Microtus ochrogaster (assembly GCF_000317375.1). Lineage (NCBI taxonomy): Eukaryota > Metazoa > Chordata > Mammalia > Rodentia > Cricetidae > Microtus > Microtus ochrogaster. The sequence goes on along the minus strand of NW_004949122.1, from coordinate 5,372,450 downwards.
ATTTGCCCTCCCTCTTTATTCAGAGGGTCTGAATGAGACCCATAGCATGGAGTGCCAGCTGTACCAGTACGCTTCTCCACTGTAAAGCCTTTTATCAGGATGGCTAAACTGACCATTGGTCGTCAAATGATTAGGGACAAATAAATACAATTTTGTATTATGGAATAAAGAAAATAAAGAGTGTGTTATTATTTTATTACTGAAACATCAGTTGCTGGGGCTAGACACAACTGACTACACAGAGGAAAGGAACCATGAACTTTGGCTTCTACCACAGCAGACCTAGGATCTTGGTTCATCATGGATGTGGCCCGTCGAATGTCATCGTAACGGGGAAAGGGAATTCAAAAGCAAAAGCAAAACAACCAATGAGAACAAGAAAGGGGATTAAAATCTGGGACCCCCCCCCCCAAAAAATGAAATTGAGTGGGCAAGAACCTGAAAAGTACAACAACAAATTTTTGGAATCAAGCAATAAAAAAGAGTCGTGGGAAACCTTGGCCCTGCCACGAAGCCTCCCCCAGTCCTTGCTCTGCCTGCAGCCTGGTTCCCACCCTGGAGTGTGATGGAAAAACCCTGTCGACATTCAGAAGGTGAACCTGGCTCTGCTAGGATCAACCCATTACCTCCCGGAAGCCAGATCCTTCTTGGATGAGATGGGGAACCCTTCCAAGGGGAACTTCCCACATTGGTTTAGAATCACTACTTACCACTTACAACCACGCCCCTGTGTTTAATCAAAACAAAATCTAAATGTGGATCAATAGGTGGTAGATAGGGAAAGACAGAGACAGGAGGGAGCAAAGAGGCCGACCACTCTGAGGCAACAGAGGCTACCTGACAAGTGGTTTGTTCCTTCTTCAGTTCCTCAAACCCCAGTCCCACTTCAGCACTGTAGAAAGCCAGCGACCAGTATCTCTAACTGACAAGGACACCAGGATAAATCGTTGGGGCTTCCCAACCAAGGCCAGGTAATTCGCTGGCATCCATTCCCAGGGGCCTTGCCATGCACCGCACCGCGGGAGAGCATCCCCTAGTGTCTGCAATCAAGAGATTCTCGACCCAGGTCCTAGCTGCTCTATGTGGCTTCAAAGCCCAAGCATCCGGTCAGGAGACACCGGGTCACAAAGTGCCTGAGAAGAGGAAGGGAAGATGTCATTGAAGTGGGCGTCTGGGAAAAACTAAAACTCTCCAAAAATAAGCGGTCTTTGCCCTTGAAAAAAGAAAGTCTTCCAAATGACGCAGAGGGAGAAGGCGCAAGAACCCCACCTCCTTCTCCGGCCCCCACCGGTCTCTCCTTGGATCCGGCCCTCCCCAATCCTTCATCCTCTTCGCATCTCACGGAAAGCAAAAACCTCTGAAAGTCCCTATGAAATAACAGGAATGCCTTCGGTGTTCAGCGACTGCAAAGAGGAGCAACCTGAGCGGTTCAGGGGGTGCCCGCTAGAGGGCGCTGCCAGGCGGCAACCAGTTGGGTGGCTATAAAATGCCTGGCTGGCTGTGAGACAGGGGATGTCAGCGAACAACAAAATAAAGCCCAGTCCTTTGCCTTTGTGAAGCGTCTATTCGACTTCAGGGGAGGCAGTGTTAAATAGACATAGTAAACGCATGTCAAACGCGCTCGGATGCCACCAAGAACAATGAAGCGGGGCGGGGAAGAAGGTAACCCGGAGAGCTCTGTAAGCGGAGAGCCTCGGTCTGTACTTGAGATCCTCTGATGACACAGGGGATAGCAGACACTCACAGGAAGGGAGAGGTCAGCCAAGCAGCCGCTGGACGTAAGCGTATGGGTTGGGAGGGCTGTATATATGTTAAATTTAGTAAGCTTTAAAACTTAGAACATTTTATTATTTGTTTGGGGGGCTGGGTGCACATGTCTGCCCCAGCGAGGGCTCGGTGGGCATCTTGTGGAGATGGATTTTCCCTACCACTATGGATCCCAGGGAACAAACCCATGTCCTTGGGCAGCAGAAGCCTTTACTCACTGAGCCATCTCATCAGCCCTCAAATGAGTGAGCTTTTGTTTATGTTTTGTTTTTGTTTTTCCAGACAGGGTTTCTTTTTGTAGCTCTGACTGTCCTGGAACTCTGTAGACCACGCTGGCCTCGAACTCAGAGATTCACCCACCTCTACCTCCCGAGTGCTGGGATTAAAGGTGTGAGCCATCACTACCCAGCTTATGAGTGAGCTTTAAAAGGATGTTTTTATTAGACTTATTAATACACACAATGTGTTTGATTATGGCATTTTCATGAATGAATTGTGCATTTTGATGATATTTAACTCTTATTACTCTCTCTGTCCCCTTGCCATTTCCAATGATCCCTTTCCTTTCCTGTTTAGTCTCCTCCCACTTTCATGTCTTTATGTGTGTGCATGTGCGCATGCGTGTGTGTGCTTATGTGTGTGCGTTTGCACAGATAACGTGTGTCTGTATGTGTGTGTGTGTCCCAGCGAATTTCACTGGCGTTCCTTACAGATGCATGAGGAAAACATTAATTACAGAAGCCGGGGCATCTCACCAATAGCGACATTACTGAATTACTCTCTCCCTCCCTCAGTAACCACAGCTGCCTATAAATTCCCATGGTAGCTGGGGGGCTTCTGATCCCCCCATGACAGGGTACTGACAGGCAGAATCTTGCATGGGTCTTAAGTAATAATAGCTGGGAGTGCAGGAGAGCTGTGGCGTGGCAGGTGTGGAAGGCATGTCCCACATTGCTTACACATCACCCTCGACTCTGGCGTGCTTTCCGCCCTCTCTTCTGCGATGCTCCTGTGTCACTGAGGGGTGTCCTATAGATGCCCCACATATGGCTGATCATCTAACAGTCACCTCCGCTTAGCATTTGTCCCATTATGAGTCAATGAGTGAGTTCCGAAGTCCAGATAGCGACCTTTAGATGCCTCTCTGTTCTGGTTTATACTGCCCTCCACATCTGTCCGCTCCCCTTCCAACTATTCATCCATAACGCTGTCCCTTTAGTCAGCCCTTGCTTACTCCAGGCAGGATTTTGAGAAGAGGTTTAATCAATGTGGTCCCACTGGGAGGAGGAACAGATGTCTGGCTTTGGAGCACTGACATGAGGTTTAGGCTTAAGTGTGTAAGAGGTATGCACAAGTGGTCTTGGGCACGGTGTGGTCCCATCCAGGCAGGTCTTTGTCCTGGGTGTATTTCAGCTCTGTATCCTCTACACAGACACAGAAATAAAAGGGTTCTTAGAAAGGGGGCTCAGTGTGTGGTATACATGCATGTAATCCTAGCCCCGGGGAGAAGGAGCAGGAGGTTCTAGACTTGTAGCAAGCTTGTTCTTTGGGCTGTCAATCAGTTCTCAAATCAAGACGCAGAGACTTATTATCAGTTATGAATGCTCGGTCTTATCTTATGCTTGCCCCACTTGCTCTTATATCTTAATTTAACCTGTTCTTTCCATCTACATTTTGCCTTGGGGCTTTTTACCTTTCTTTCATCCTGTACGTCCTACTCCATGTCTGGCTAGCTGCTGGCTGCCTGGCCAGCCGGCCACAAATAGCTCTTCTTTTTCTCCCTTGTTCGCTCTTTTCTCTTGAGCCTAAATTCCTCCTCCTACTTATTCTCTCTGCCCACCAGTCCTGCCTAGCCCTCTCCTGCCTAGCTATTGGCTGTTCAGCTTTTTATTAGACCAGTCAGGTACCTCAGCAGGCAAGGAGAAACAGCAGCACATCTTCACATGATTAAACAAATGCAGCAAAACAAATGTAACACTTCTTTACATAGTTAAAATAATATTCCACAACATAGACCAGCCTAGGCTATCTAGTAAAATCATGTTTCAAACAACAATTTAAAAAAAATAAAGTAGAGGCTGGAGAGATGGCTCAGAGGTTAAGAGCATTGCCTGCTCTTCCAAAGGTCCCGAGTTCAATTCCCAGCAACCACATGGTGGCTCACAGCCATCTGTAATGGGGTCTGGTGCCCTCTTCTGGCCTGCAGACATACACACAGACATAATATTGTATACATAATAAATAAATAAATATTTAAAAAAATAAAGTAAAAGTAAAATAGCCTCATTCCTACTATGGTGGAGCCACAGAGCATTCTGGAGACTGACAGGTGAGGCGACCATTCACAGAAGGCTCAGTCAGGCTGAGCATTTCGGATGGTGTCGGGGGCCGCTGTCTGGATCAAGCTGACTAGGTTTTAGAGCCAGTCCTATCAGTTATCAGCCCTAGACCTTGGGGAAGCTATTTACCTCTGGGTCTCAGCTTTCATTCCTGTAAAATTAAGCCAAAGCTAAAAGGTGACTTGCCAGGTAAGATGTATCCACTGGCACGATTGTGTCAGGAAGGCTGGTTGTGTGACATTATTCCTGGATAGACATTAGCAAGCAACCACTCTACTCATCCTGGATCAGGAACTGAAAATCGACCAAGGAAGGACACCACCAACACCTAACTTGGCGAACCAATGGGTTTTACTGGGGTTACTTGCAGGACTCTGGGTCCAGTAAGGAACACTTACAGAAACAGAAATGACTCAGAAATGACGCATCACCAAAGCCACCCCAGCATGGGTGACAGTTCATGAAAGCCAGAAGTCTGATGTTTATGGCACCACTTACAGGCAGCTCAGTAGGTTGAAGAGTGTCTCTTCCAGGCACTGTAGCCATTTGAGCCTCTTCTTGGAAGCAGAACTGGCCTCTGCCTCTCCTAGGCAGCTCACCTGGTCTGAGAGATTGTCTCAGTAGGCTTTCCTGCTTATATATGCGTAGGAGGAGAGAAGGAGTCCGCGTACCTTGCTCAGTTTCAGGGACTTCCTGAAGCCTTTGAGTTGGTTACTTCCTAAGTTTTATGAGCTTCCGTGTAGAATGGAATGTTTCAGCTCCCTTTTTACATCCTAGGACTTAACAAGTTTGCCCCTTTTCTCCAGGATGGAAGGTTTTAACCTAAGAGGAAATTGCTACGCAACAGAGTTAGGAGGGTAACCAACCAATTTCTGACTGGATTGGAGGCCAATCCGCAGCAGGAAATTTTGTGCCTGGTACCATAAACTTGGTCAAAACCTCATGACTCTAGGGAGGAGCCTACTATTGCTTTGCTAGAAGAACAAGGGGTCAAACTGCCTTCTCAATATGTATGTTTAGACCTACAGATTGGTGCTTCCCTTCGTGACATCAGTTAATGCTGGGACTCCAACTGCTCACAGCGCTGAATAGGGGATTTCTGAGCGCTCAGCTCTGCATGGGACAGCTTGCCAACCCCTTCAAGATTCAGAAACACTGGGGGATGTTTAAGGTCCAGAGCTAAACTATCTTGAGCTATCTTAGCTCCCTAAATAGCTGTTTATTGACTACCTCTGTATGTCTTAGCATCCCTGTGAGTAGTAGGTAAATTCTTTTGGAAATCATGAGATCATCTTCCTTCCTCCAGCACAAAGGCCAAGAATGTCATCATCGAGCAACTGGGGCCTAAGACGATTTTCCAGCTTTGCTATAACATGCCTTCCTGGGGCTGCCACCAGTGTATTTGAAAAGTGTCTGCATTTATGACTTTCTCTGTTATGCTATTATAAAATTTTCGTGGAACTGGTATCACATTGGAACATGGAATTTGGGAAAATCTAAATTTATGTTCTAGGGCCACAATCACTTTGGCTCTATAATAAACTATCTCCTGTTCCCTCTGAGGTGATGGATGCACTTTTGTGTATCCCATTTTAAAATTAAGGGGTACACACAAGTTATTCTTTTTCATGCCAAACAATATACCAATAGCATCCCTGACCCTTGTGAAATATGGTATGGTCATGTAGCACAGGATAGTTGACCCAGCTTCCAACTTGAGGTCTTCCTGCCTCTGCTTTCTGTGTGCTGGGATAACAAGTGTGTGCTTCCATTACTGTAAGTGTGTGCCACCGTGCTTTGTCAATAAATTCTTTATTGCCAAAATATTCTAAAAACCAATTGTATAAACCAATTGTGGTAGTGCAGACTTGCTATCTCCACTTGGGAAGTTAAACAGGAAGCTCTCGAGTTGGATGCCAACCTTGGCTCCATAATTGGATCTCATCTCAAAAAACATCTTGCATGGCAGGGGAGACGGCTCAGTGGTTAAGCACTGGCTGCTTTTCCAGGGGATCTGGGTTCAGTTCCCAGCACCCACATGGCAGCTCACAGCTGTCTGCAACTCCAGTTCCAGGGATCCAGCATCCTCACACAGACATACATGTAGGCAGAACACCAATGCAAAAGAAGTTTTTTTTAAATAAAAAGACAAACAAATAAAAAACCCATCATGCACAGTAGATGTTATCAGTTGAATCATTAATTCTTCAACAGGAATATTGATTCCCAGTAGGGTGGTGCTCCCTTGCAGTCCCAGCACTAGGGTGGTTGAGGCAGGAGTACCAGGAGTTTAAAGTTTGCATCTTCAGCTCCAAAGCAGAGGTGAGAACAACCTGCATTTTAAGACAAACATAACTCCAGACAGATGTCCTGAGAAAGGATCCAGCTCTGATCTGGAACTCATCATCCTTGTGTCTTAGCCTCTCACACCCTGGGCTACCATCTTGTGACATCAGCACTTAGTGCCGGAGCCTTTTGTGTAGCTATTCGTCTTAACAACTTTGATTTTCTTTACCATATAGCTTTTCTGCTCTAATTGCCACTTTTCTGTTGCCCTAAGGCGTGGGTCTGGAGGGTGGGAGAATGGTGAGAGCAGGTCAAAGGGGAAAACTGTTGGCACCTTGGACTGTTTTAAAGAATCCCAGTGGTCCGGGTGATGGTGGCGCACGCCTTTAATCCCAGCATTGGGCGGGAGGGGCAGAGGCAGGTAGATGTCCATGAGTTCAAGGCCAGCCTGGTCTACAGAGCAAGTTCCAGGATAGGCTCCAAAGCCACAGAGAAACCCTGTCTCGAACTACCCCTCAAAAAAAAAAAAAAATCCCAATGGGCATGGCAGGATGAAGTGAGAATGTCAGGGGAGACTGTACCAAGGCTGTCTAGATGCCTTCACACTTTGAAATCTATATGCTTCCTTGTGTAAACAAAATGTAGTGACTCCTGAAGGGCCAATGGCAAAGAGGAGCAAATGCTTTTAATCAGGAGGCTTAGCTGAGTATCTCTTACAGCAGCAGCTGTGGCTTAGCCCCATGGGAAGGATAAAAGGTCCCTGGCAGCCATGGGCATGTTTTCACAGCATGTTGTTCTCTGCATGGCTGGGCACAGCCTTAGGCACACACCAGGAAGTCTGGCCAGTTTTCCTGGTGTGACGTTGTCTCCTCCATATTTAAACATTCCTCATGGAGGGAAGGGGGGGGGGCAGAATAGGAGGTTGCTCAGGAGACTCTCAGGAAAATTTGAAGAACTCAGAAGAAAATCATAAGATTCGTAAAGCCCTTCGCCTCTGTGGAATTCCTCACAAGCCATAAAATATACGAATCTGCCCACCAAGCTGGTCATGGTTAGACTAGGTTCTTTGGCCAAGGCTTGGTCCACTACCTGAACTGAGAGGATATTTGTTCATATTACTCCAGGAAAAGTTACAAAACAAGTTTGAACAAGAAGGATGCCTTGTCCCACTTTTGATTTCTAGTCAGTAAGAGTGGGACTAGTATCTGTAACACGTGATGCTATATGGTTCATAGGAAAAATGGATCCTTTCCTTCCCCAACTCCAGCGGTTCCTCTGCCTGTAGTTGTATGCGCTGTGTAGTCATTCGCTCAACATGCTCCCCTTAAGGTCAAGGTGCCTGCTGGACTAGTTTCCTACTGCTACTGTAACTGAACGCCACAGGCTTAGTGGTGGCTTAAAACAAGTAAGAAAAGGGGAGGAGGAGGAGGAGGAGGAGG
>NW_004949122.1:5355356-5364519 GCF_000317375.1 Microtus ochrogaster | reverse complement strand
AAAAAAAAAAAAATCCCAGGACATAAGGGAAGGCTTTTGGGGGGCAGTTAAATGTATGGCATTTAAATCATGAAGCTGAAAAGAAACTGGAAATAATGCAGGTAGAAGGGACAGGCTGCATGGGAGCAGGAGGTGACAAGGGCAGTCAGGTGGCAGTCTCCTGCCCTTGGGAGCTACATGGAGGTTTGTTCTTTCTTCCTGAGAAACTGGACAGGCAGACCACATTGGATCAAGACAGTGCTGGGAGTGGTGTGTGTAGTGATATTTCATTTGTATTGTAATAAGTAAAGCTGGCCTGAAGATCAGAGAGTAAAACAGCTACACTGCTCAGCCTTACAGACCTGGCAGTGGTGACACACACCTCTAATCCCAGTAGCCACACTGATTTACCAGAGTGTAACCAGGTGATAGTGGTGCAGTTTCTTAATCCCAGCACTAGAGAGGAATGTAAGATGGGAGGAGACAGCTCTCACACACAGCTGAGACTCCTGGAGGCAGGATTGCCATTTCGGACTGAGGTAGAGGTAAGAGCCAGGGGCTGGCTGTTTTGCTTTTCTGACCTTCAGGTTGAACCCCAATATCTATCTCTGGGTTTTTATTAATCATGCTACAGGTGTGCAAGGGCATAGCTCAGATCATCTGGCTGAGGCGCCTCTTTGGTGCCATTTCCTCCTGAACTCAGTTCTCATTAGCACTAGTGATATGAATTACCTGGAGATGCCTGGAGATGAACCTAGAACATGTTTCCAGAAGGTAGATCACATGGCAGCAGAGAGTGACATCAAATAAGCCTGGACTTGAGTTCTGCCCTTTCTGCTCATGGGTCACCTGACTTTGACATGTAAACTAGCATGCCGTGTCATGTGCATACATACCTACTGTGTATCGGCTCTGGGGATATTGGATACACAGGTGAGGGTGTGCTGTGTCTAAACTCTGCATGCTTTGTATCTCCTCATTTTGACCACCCTAGGAGGGAAGGCATCCTCATTCCACCTGGGAGAGGAGAGGAACCTGGGATCCACAGAAATGGAGCTATTTATGTAAGGCAGAGAGAGGCAGATCGCAAAGACAGGATTCAACCCCGGGCCGTCTGTGCCTCTGGACGCTAGCCTGGTTTCCCACAAAGCCCCAACCAAAACAAATCCCTTTTCCTTCCTGACAGAATTTACATGGTAGTAGAGGGGCAAACAGTAACAGGGAGGCACATAAGTCAGCAACATGAGCTAGCCATGGTGGCACATGACTTAATCCCAGAAGAGACAGGCTGATCTCTTAGGAGGTGGAGGTCAGTCTGGTGTATCTAGTGTGTTCCAGGCCATCCAGGGCTACATAGTAAAACTCTATCTCAGAAAGAGAAGGAGGAGAAGGAGGAAGAGGAGGAGGAGGAGGAGGAAGGGAGAAGGAGGAGAAAAGCATTCTCTTACAGTTCCAGAGACTGATGGCCTGACATGACGCACTGGCGAGCCCTGCTCCCTCTGAAGCTTCTGAACTCCTCCCTGTTTTGCCTATTTTGATGATCACCAACAGTCCTTGGTTGTTCTTTGACTTGTGACTGCATCACTCCAAACTCTGCCTCTGCCTTCAGTATTCCTCTGTATCTGTATGTTATGGGCTAAATTACTCCCTCCTCCAAATTCATATGTTGAAGTGCTAATTTACAGAACCTCAGAATATGACTTTGTTGCCTGAGTGTTTTTACAAAGTTAAAATGAAGACACTAACTGGTCTAAATGGTCTCTAACTCTATTCAACTTGCCTGTTATAAAAAAGAAAATTGTTCACATATGTGCACAACAAACACACACACACACATACGTGCATGTGAGCATGCACACACACACTCATGCACACACGCACACACATACACAGATGAAGCCAGAGACGAGGATATACCTTTATTAACTAAGGACTGTCAAAGATGTAAAACCAGCAGAAAGGGCTTCCCTCTCAGCCAAAACAACCAACTCTGCCAACACCCTGACTTGGGACTTGTTGCATCCCAAACTGTGAGGGAATATATTTCTCTTGTTTAAGTCACTCAGTTTATAGACAGTCATCATCCCTTTGCTATCTGCAGAGAATCAGTTCCAGCCATTCCCAGTAGGTACCGAAATCTAAGGATGAGGGCTGAAGGTTTAACTCAGTGGTAGCACATATGCCTAGCATGTGTGATGCATTGGGCTTAATCCCCAGCACTTAAAAAAATCCAGAAACACTAATATTCCATATATAATGTCCCTGTATTTGCACAGAGCTTATATGTCCAATCCCATGCATGTACTTAATCACTGCTAGATTATTTAAAATAACTAATATAATTGCTATATAAATAAATAGTCATATTCTATTTGTAGACTAGAAAGACAGGAATAATGAATCTGCATATAGTCAGTCCAATTAAAATATATGTGTATACATGTATGCATACTGAGTCTGTATGTATGCTTTGTAGTGTTGAGTATTAGACCAATGGTTTCACTCATGCTAGCAACTGCTCAGACCTTACAAAATATTTTTGACTTGCAACTGGTTGAGTTTGTGGTAAGATTAAATTTTTTTTCAGTTCTGGGGATCAGAAATAGTAATCTCTTTTTGAATTCACCATTTATATTTCCTTCCTCTTAATATTCTATTTGTATATTTCACCAAAAATTTTAAAGCATCATTTGGTATTTAAAAACATATTCACAGGGGCTGGCGAGATGGCTCAGAGGTAAAGAGCACTGGCTACTCTTCCAGAGGTCCTGAGTTCAATTCCCAGCAACCACATGGTGGCTCACAACCATCTATGAGATCTGGTGCCCTCTTCTGGCTGGCAGGCATACATGCAGACAGAACATTATATACATTATAAATAAATAAATTAAAAAACATGTTCACAGAAACTCTTCTATGTCAAGGGTCATCTGTTTTCTCCAGTTATCTTCCATTTGTATTCTTTTCTTTAAAAATGTATTGCCATGTCAGGCAGAATTTTCAAAATATTAGATAGACTAATAATGCTCTTTAATGGTTTTTAATGCGGGTATCTTGCCTCATACTTTTGCTTCACTAAAGCAGAAGTCATACTATTTTAGTTTTTGAAACACAGTTCAGTTATAGAGCTCAGGATAGCCTGGAACTTGCAATCGGCCTCTCAACCTCCTGAGTACTAACTAGATGCTGTATCCAAGCAGTGGAAGCCAAATGTGAGGCCATTACTGATTATACAGTGGGAGTCTCTTAAATATCAACCAAACAAGCACAAAATGCTCCCAAACCAAGATCTTTATCAACCTTTTTTGTTTTGTTTGTTTTTCTAGACAGAGTTTCTCTGTGTAAGAGTTCTAGCTGTTCCGGAACTCACTTTGTAAACCAAACTCACTTTGGAGAGTTTGAAGTTGGCCTTGAACTCATAGAGATCCTCCCGCCTCTGCCTCCCAAGTGCTGGACTTAAAGGCATGCACCACCATGCTTGGTCAAACTTTTTTTTAATCTCTGAATTGATTTGTTTTCTTTACTTTATAATATTTATCTGTAGATTTCCCCCCAGACTATGCAATTGTTTGCCTGAGCTTTTACAATAGCCCTGGATTGCAATCGAGACAATATAGTGTTTGTGTGTGTACACGTATTATATATATCTTTAAAATAAAAGAAATAAGTTAAGTAGCAGGGCGATAGTGGCACATTCTTTTAATCCCAACACTTGAGAGGCAGAGGCAGGCGGATCTCTGTAAATTCAAGGCCAGCCTGGTCTACAGATTCCAGGTTCCAGGACAGCCAGAGAGGGCTACACAGGTTACCCAGGACCTCACCCAGGATAGCTACGTGCCCCATCATTGAGCACTATCCCCAAGGTCTGGCTGTCAGGAAGAGACATTCAAGCATCTCACTTAAAGGAAAGGCTATGAAATTTCCCTACAACAGGGAGAGGAGACAAGCAAAAAATCTCTGGGCTAAGACATCATCTGCGGTTGAGCAGAGATGAACACAGACGTGTTCCAGAGGCTGGACTTTTCCGCCTAAAATGATCGCTCATATTGCAAGGAATGGAAGGCCAGCTGGGCTGTGAAAACAAAGGGTGACTGCAGAGGAGCTGCCCAACCAGGAGGTGCGGGTTATCCCTAAGGCTACAAGCAGAGGGCAGTACCAAGACACTACCACCCGTAGGTCCTAGCGGCTACGGGGCACACAACGGGGCGCACAGGAGAAGCGGGATTGGCTCCAGTTCGGAGAATAGGCGGGGCCTCAGGAGGCGGACATCGGGTATTGGCTCTCGCGCGGTTGATGAGTGGGGCCTCTGGAGGGTGTGTGTGTGGTGGGGTCTCGCACTCGCGCAGGCTCAGTCGAGCAGTGGGCGGGTGTCTCGGTGAGCCCGGAAGGCAATTGGAGGCTGGGACCCCGGCATGCGGCTGCGGGAGCCGGGCGGGCGCGTCCCCGGGAGCTAGCTGCTGACTGCGCAGCAGGATCAGGAGCCCGTGGCCGGGAGCCGGGCAGGTGAGCGCGGGAGGTGGCACTGGAGGTTCGGGCGGGCTGGCTCCGAGGTGCGCGGCGCCCAGGCCTCGGGCGGCAGATTACGATCCGCGTTGGGCTCAGGGCCGGAGGCCCCAGAGGGCGTGGGTGAGGGGCGGCCGGGCCGGTCAGTGCGGAAGCCCCGCATCTGCCGACCCTCAGGTGCAGCATTTGTGGTGCGATCCGAGGTTCTCCGGCTTCGGAGCGGTTACAATCGGGTTGCAGTAGCACACGCGTCCCGTGTGGCCTTGACCGAAATACCCAGGGGAGGTGTGAACCGAACACACGCCTCTTCTCCCGGTGGTTGCGCGAGGCCGAGCTAACCCTGTTGTAGGTACTCCGTGGACGGGAGCTCTTTGGAGCAGCCCGCTGCAGCATTCTTGCTGGCTCTGGCTAGTTCTTTCGTGCAGGTTGGCATTGGGGATACTTTTATTTCTGAACCTTTCTAATGTTGTAATAAGATCAACTGGAGTTGCTTAATGCAGGAGCCTGTTATTTTACAGCGGCCAGAGTGGGATTCTGTAGTCTCTTCCTAGAATTCTGTAGTTTCCCCCTTGCGAAGGCTGACTTGGAAACCTGTCTCAGGTATGGAATGAATTAGTTTAATGAAACTCAGCCAATTCACACTCTACTCAAGGTGGAAGATCACCGGTGGGACAGGCAACGTGAGTTGTTTTGCTGTTTAACCGATCTAACGTGGCATTTAATCTGCCACCTGTAACAGCGTGTAAACACGAATATAAAATTCTCTACATTGCAATCAGTGCTTAAGTAAATATCATTGTGGGCGGTGTTAGTTACTGCCTGGTGAAGTCATCATAATTAACTGAATGGATATTTGGAAATACAGTTTCTAGTAAAATCATCTCCACAGAGTCCGAGTGCTTAGCAGGTCGTTAGTCATTTGGGAGTTGTTGGCTGCTTTGTAAGCTTTTATGTTAAAAAGGTATTGATGGTGGCGCATGACAGAGTGGTAGCATTAGACTTTAGATGTGAATGCAGGCATGGAACAAAGGGGAAACTGGAAGGTTTCCTATGCACTGTATTGCCCACAGCCAGAGTGATAAAAACAAACAAACAAAACCCCACAACTATTGGGCCAAGAGAGCAACTCCAACGAACTTTTAAAGTGCTGAACTTGGGATGAAATGTGTAAGGTCACAGGTCATAAGAATAGTGGAAGTTCTGGTGAAACTTGTAGTGACCCAAAGGCAGGACTCTTGAGTTGTTCTGAACGTGTTCTCTACATTGTATGAGATTTGTTGCTGAGGATTATTTAGAGATGGGATGCTGTGGAAGAAGCTTCTTTACACCCAGGGCCCTCTTGGCCATGTGGGAAAGTTGAGCAGGTTAAAGTAAGAACCTAGGAAAAGCAGTGAGTGTCCCTTACAGGGGTGTCTCCTTCCTGCAATTTCCCCACAGTGAGGGAGAGGGTCTAGACGGGGTGAGCCCATTGGGTTTCATTGTGACTTTTCTTTCATAAATTGTATGGCTGGGTTGTGGCAAGGTCTAATCCTTCTGTAGAAAACACTTTATGGTTTCTCGCTCCTTGAAAATGTCTCAGGAGTCGAAGCTTCACAGCCTTTCAGAAGCCACAAAATGCTGATTAAGGTTCCACAGCTTTTAAAAGAGGCGTTTTAAGCCTTCAGGAGCAATGACAAGTGGTTAAGAGGGCCTGCTGCTGTGGCAGAAGACCAGAGTTCAGAGGTGCACATCCACCTGTATGTAACTCCAGGTTCAGGGGCCCTGCCATCCTCTTACGGCCTCCATGGGATTCGTAGTTGTGTGTGTGTGTGTGTGTGTGTGTGTGTGTGTGTGTGTGCGCGCGCGCGCACGTGCACACACACATACACATTTAAAAATAATAAAAACAAAAAATTGTCTTTTGCTTAAAAACAGCAGATAACATAGAAAAACTGAAGTGCTGCTGACTTTCATTAAGGCAGCCTTTTTCTTATTTGACCATATCTATAGAAAAAACACATAGAAATTAGTTTTGTATTGATTTGTGAATTTGTGTTTTGCCAATTTGATATACACAAATATAATTTGTCAGGTAGTTGCTTACTCTGATCATTTTATATAAATGGTCACATATAAATCCTAAGATGTGTACTCTAACTTATTAGTGAAAAAAAATCACAATTTTTTTTTTTGTGCGTATGTTTTTTCCAGACAGTTTTTTTCTGTGTAGCCTTGACTGTCCTAGAACTCACTTTGTAGACCAGGCTGGCCTCAGACTCACCGAGAACCACCTGCCTCTGCCTCCTGAGTGCTGGAATTAAAGGTTTGCACCATCCTGGCAGGCTTAAGATCACTAATCTCTAAATATCTATGAATAATTGTTACATGTATGAATATCTGTTAATAGCTTAGAATGTTTTAGATAAAACATAATCTTGGTTTTTAACTTCCCTTTGAACTCACTGTGGAAGACTCACTGTCTTCCTTCCTTCCTTCTTTCTTTCTCTCTCTCTCTCTCTGTCTCTCTTTCTTTCTTTCTTTCTTTCTTTCTTTCTTTCCTTCTTTCTTTCTTTCTTTCTTTCTGTTTTAGATAGGCTCTCTCTACATAGCCCTGACTGTCCCAGAACCCAACCTGTACACCAGGCTGGCCCCAAACTCACAGAGATCTGCCTGCCTCTGCCTTTCAAGTACTGGGATCAAAAGCGTGCTCCATCACACCAGTGACTCTGTGTCTTTTATGCTTGGATTAGAAAAGGTGTATAATCAAGGTGATTCCATAAGTCATCTTTTTAAAAAACTTACTTTTAAATTATGTGCGCATGTATGTGGGGGTACCCGCATGCACTCGAGTGCAGGTGCCCTCAAAGTCTTGAAGAAGACAGCAGGCCGTCCTAGTGCTGGAGTTACAGGTGGTTGTGAGCTGCCTGACCTGGGTGGGAGGAACAGAACTAGCGTTCTCTGGAAGAGCAGTACGTGTTCTTAACCCCTGAGCTGTCTCCCTAGCCTCCATGCTTTATTTAGTGCATCTTAGTAGTACTTGGAGTTCTTTATAATCCAAAATACACCAACAGTTTTAGGTTTGAGTGGCGAACAATCTAAAAGTTGTATAATAGCAAAATTTGAGTGCCATCCCTTCCTTCTCTCTGATTTTCAGAGATTGCCTCCAGCAGTTATATCACACCCCTGACTGTATTCCATTGCCATGCATAGAAACCTTTCTTCTCTAACATCTTGGAAAAGCAATCTGTGGCTCCTGACTTTTTCCAAAAGGGGTTGACAGTCTCTCACTGTTGAGCGCCTTTGGTCATCCAAGGGGCGAAGGCACTCGTTGAGGAGAGTGTTAAAACTGGGCTAGGCCTGGGGAGCAAAACACAGCCAAATTCCTAATAGCTTTGCAGGAGCAGGCTGCTCGCTGTAGCTCTCTCATATGTGCCTCCTGTGCCTGTTAGCGTCTGCAGGCTTCTGAGTAGTTCCTTAGTGCTGCAGCCTCCTCCATGCTGTGTTTACTGCGCACCTAAGTGTAGACGCACTTCTGCCTTGTGAAACCAACACCGAAGCAGTGCCCTCGTTGCCCGGTCCTGGTCTCTGCTTCTAGGTGAGACTCTCTGATAAACTGAATGAGTCTTCAGACTGTGGACCTACTAGCTTGTGTAAATGAGTAAATAAACTTTGCTCCCACACAGCAGGCCAGCATATCCCTAGCTACGTCACACACATTCACAATTCCTTTGGAGGAAACTGGTTTAAATTATGTTTTCGCTTTCTAAAATCTAACTATATAATTGGGTTTTAAATTTCACCCTGAATATTGATGCTGCCATCGTGTTTGCTTTGGAGGTTTCCGTATTCACTGGGCCAAGCTGTTTGTCGAACATTGATGTGCTCCCTGAAGCACTGCCGCAGACCCACGGGGCTTCTGTGTTCCAGGCTGAGACACCCGGGAGTGGGGCTGGCCTTAGCCTCGAATGTGCAACTCGAAGATGATGTAATATTCCAGATAAACTCGGGTTTATTACCCTGTTTTAATAAACTTATTTTTAAGAAATTATAAATGCTTAAGATAGAAAAGTGGAATTGGCTAATTTGTGTGTTCAAACTCTTTCTGAAAACAAAGCCTGCCTCTCTGCTGTACTTAACTGTAGCTTCATCGGAGCATGCAGGCAACTTCTGAAAGGATTGCAAAGTTTAAAAACCCCTTTGTAGCTGTCTTTGTTGCTCCCAACCTCTCTCTGCTGCTTTCTGCTTTTCTCTTTCCTGGCTGCTAATTGGATTGCAGACTGTTGCTAACCATGGCATCTGGAGATGACAGTCCTATCTTTGAAGATGATGAAAGGTAAATGCTTTGTTTTGCAATAAAACTAGCCTTTGACAGTCCCGGGATTGTTAGGATAGGTCCGGAGAGTTCTGTGTCTGTTGGAGGCATGGTCTGTGTCATTGTAGAAGACAGAGTCTGCTTTCTGACTTACACGAGGATGTGGCCACCATATATGTGGCATCGTCTTCCATCGATTCTTGGCACAGAAGTCATGCAATCACTTGAACATTATTATTATTTTTTTTTTATAAGGTCAGGTCGACTTGGGACGCCCGTCCTTTTCTTTTTCTTTTTTTTTTTCTTTTTTTTTTTTGGTTTTTCGAGACAGGGTTTTTCTGTAGCTTTGGAGCCTGTCCTGGAACTCCCTTGGTAGACCAGGCTGGCCTC
>NW_004949122.1:5345756-5355256 GCF_000317375.1 Microtus ochrogaster | reverse complement strand
AACTCACAGAGATCCGCCTGCCTCTGCCTCCCGAGTGCTGGGATTACAGGCGTGCGCCACCACCGCCCGGCTTCACTTGAACTTTATTTAGAGCATGCAAAGTAAGAGCAAAGATTAAAACGAGCAAAGAAGGAAACATAGAGAGAGTGATGTTAGAGTCAGAGTCCTGGATTTGCAGCCAGCTGTGACCCCATTATTGCAGAACATGTTACTTCTCAAAACTAATAATCTGTATCAGTATCAAATTCTTCCATTAACAGTTTTTGAATACCAAATTGGAACAGCTTTTTTTGTCGTTTTTGTTGATGTTAAAACAAATCCCAAGGCACTGGTTCTGAAAAGTTTGAAGAGTTTTTGTTTGGGATTGATCTGATCTGAAAAAGGAAAAACATGTTTTTTGTGGAGATGGTCATCAAGTGGAGACTTTTACTGACCTTTCCCTGTACTAGACCAGCCTAGCCCAGAGTGCTGGCGGGGATTCAGTCTTAATCTTATTAGCATTAAGGTGACTTTGGGATTATTAGACTATACCTGTGCATAGTTGTCTCTTGAGGAATGAGCCAGTGACGAGAGAGAAAACAGTTACATGTACTGTGAGTGGGATATCAAGAAATATCATTTTATTATTTTATAATTTTAGGACCTTTGAAAATCTGGTATTATGGTGGGAGAATTTAATCATTCTCTTACTGTTTTTGCTCATTTTAATGGCTTTGTTTTATTCCTTTAGCCCTCTTTATAGCCTGGAAAAAATGACAGACCTTGTAGCTGTGTGGGATGTTGCATTAAGTGATGGAATCCACAAGATTGAATTTGAGCATGGGACCACATCCGGCAAACGAGTTGTGTACGTGGATGGGAAGGTAGGAAAACGTGTGACTTTGTACAACGTGACAATGAAGCTTAGCTTCTTAAAAAGTAAGAACTTTTTTTCTGACTGTGGTTGTTTTTCATTTATATGGTTGTTACAGAATACGCAGACTATAACATCTAACATTTAAACTTAGAATGACCACTTTGTGGAACCTTGACATGAAATAATAAAAATATAAATAGTATTGCCATTTGGACAGTCTTAATTTTTACATTATTTAAAAAATTAAATACTAAATTTTCTGTTTGCGTTTATGAGACTTTTATACATTATTATCTAGGAAGAAATAAGGAAAGAATGGATGTTCAAATTGGTGGGCAAAGAAACCTTCTATGTTGGAGCTGCAAAAACCAAAGCCACCATAAATATAGATGCTGTCAGTGGTTTTGCATATGAGTACACTCTGGAGATCGATGGGAAAAGCCTTAAGAAGTACATGGAGAACAGATCAAAGACCACCAACACCTGGGTGCTGCACTTGGACGGCGAGGACTGCAGAGTGGTTCTGGGTGAGTCGGGGCTGCTTCTGCAGAACCCTTTGGCCTTGGTGATGTCCTGCCCCACAGACTGCTGTGGGCGCTTTCACTTGAGAGGAAATGTAAGCCCAGCTGTACTTCTCCCTTCCTGCAGGAATGGGGAGTCATTTAACCCACTGGGTTTTGTATATAGTGTCGTAATTCCAGGTTTGATAAGGTTGGCTTTGATGACTATAACCCTGGGCTTAAGAAGTGATACTAATGCAGGCACTGATTGTTTGGTTTTTCTCTTTACAAGTAAAAAGCAGTTAGAAATTTAAGATTCATCACTAGGGCAAGCATCTTCAGCAGGTAATAGTAGGTCTCGGGTTCCATTAGATCAGAGCCATCCAAGTCCAGCTAAAAGTAAGCTTTTAAGAAGTAACCTTTTCACCATTCTGGTATCCCCATATTATGAAATTAAAATGGTTTAATAAACCATCTTAATTCATTTATTTAGATCCTATTTATTAACTGCCTCTGAAAAGGAAGGTAGTCTGTCTACCAGGGATTGAGGATGCACAGACAGAAGGAACTTTGACCGTGCCGTAGTGGTCCACATTCTAGTTGGGTGCTAGCAAATAGGGTTTTTGTTTGAATTTTTTTTTAGATGAGAAAATGTTTATTATCTGATAAATCACATAAAAAAAACTAAAAGCCAGGCATGGTGGCTCATACCTGAAATACCAACCCTCCCGAGACTGAGACAGGAGAACTAGAAGGTTGAGGCTAACTGGGCTACAGAGTAAAACTATCCTTAAAATGGGGGGTAGAAAATAAAAGAACCTAAATTAATTACTTACTATAAAAAGTCAGCTTAGCTTATGGTGTGACCTGGGTTTTGCTGATTGAATGCCTGTGGATTGTAAAACTCTCCCATATTTTCTGTAAAGTGATACCTAACTGAAGAATTGTCAGATTGAGTTTTTATTGGATTTTCTTTCTGGCAAAACCAACTTACAGTTTGCTGGTATCTTGAAGCATACAGTTTATCATTCTCTTTCTCTTCTGTATTAGTAGATTCTGGAGGAACAGAATCTAATAGAGTGAACGTGTGTGTGTGTGTGTGTATGTGTATGAGAGAGATTTATCAGATTGGCTTATCTGCTATGGTCTGGGTATTCCACTAATGTCGATCCCACACTGGCGAGGCTGAAGTTCTGGTTCATTCTGTGAATCTGATGCCTTAGCAGTACCTGCCACTGAAGGCCTGGAGAACTCTTGGAGACCCCACTGGTCTCAGTCCACAGTGGAAGCCTGCTGAAGCTGGGCCCTGATATCAGTGAAGGATGATACAGCAGCATTAGGGTGGATGCACTTAACGTAGAGCGAAGGCAGAGCTTCCTTTAACCCTTTGCACTAGGGGTTGCCACTGGGACGTGCCGCCCACATTCAGCTTGGATCTTCCCAATTACCTGATCAGGAACGTTATGACATGCCCAGTGGCTTACCTTCTGGTTAGTTCCAGATCTAGATAAGTTGACACTAGGATTAAACGTAATACTTAATGCCTAGACCATTCATCCATCAGTTGTTGCCAGCTGTGGTTCTTGGATTCCTTCATTCTTTGCTTCCTATCTAGACGGTTGTCTAACTAGAAACTCCCAGTCACACGCCCGTTGCACAGCCCTGCATTTCCTGTAGAAGTGCAGCGTAGCTTTGCTACTCCCTGCAGTCTCCAGCCTTCAAACTACTGAATTGTTTCCAGTTTTAAATCATTAACACAGAAATAAAACAATTTACTTCACTTTAATACGTTGCAGTTACCATGTTCATTAATCCTTAAAATGTCCCTTTTTGGGAGAGGGGAATTTGTGTACGTGTGTGTTTATTCTGAGACTGGATTTTGCTCTGTCTCTGCTGGCCTGGTGTTCACTGTCACCCAGGCTGATTTGAAACTTTTGTTAATACTCCTGCCTCTGCCTCCCAAATGCTTAGGTAACAGGTTTGAGCCATAAAAATGTACGGTTTTGAACCGAGGGACTCCTTGTTCGAGTGGTCCCTGAATCCTTGTTTATAACAGTAGCAGAATTATAGTTATGAAGTAGCAACAAAATAATTTTATGGTTGGGGGTCGCTACAACCTGAGGAACTATGCTAAAGGGTCGCATCATTAGGAAGGCTGAGACCCACTGAGCTAGAGAGTCAATGCAGTTCAATGTTTTTTGTTCTGAATGTTGAAATGGCCTCAAAATCCAGTGCTGGTTCATTATTATATGACATTGCTTATGTATGTCTATGGTCTTTCAAATGTATTCTATTTTTCATTTATGGTTTTGGATTAGCCATGTTCCTCATGGGCACATCAGAGAACCCTTGTAGATAATTTGGATAATCTGAATATGTGTGCACGTTCAATAAATAGACTAATGGCCAGTTCTCACTGCCACTGTCATTGGTCTCAGCACTGGATGCTCAGCCATGTATTGAAATCTGCTGGGTTTCCCTGCATCTGACCATGAGGAACACATTCAGACTGCCTTTGGGGTGACCAACCCTGCACATCCCTTGAGGTCACCACTGCCTTCCCCTTGTCACATTTAGCCCACCTCAAGACTCCCTGTAGTTTAAATGAAGCGCCATCTGACAGAGGAAGTGTTGAGAAGAGAGGCCCCTTTGGCTTGTGCCCCTGCCGCAGGTGGGCCTGCCAGTCACACCCTTGGCTGGACCTTCACACATGACCCACAGGCAGCCTTGTCCTTGGAGCCTGGTGCCCCTGCAGGTCACAAACACAGGCTCTCACTCTGCTTCCTCATCGGGCTCCTTGGAGATCACAGTCTTCTTCCAGCCAACTCTTGGGACACTAATGTTGACCGGCAGTGTTGGGAACTCCCACCTGGCAGTCACCTACGGTAGCAAACTGCGGCATGAGGTTGCCGCAGCAGCACTGTGTTCCCTGCTGCCCCACACTGTAGAGTGCACATGCTAGTGCCGCAGCAGCCCCGTGTTCCCTGTGTCTCCACACTGTAGTGTGCACATGCTTAATCTATTTTTTCTTACAATCTAATAGTTTTTTCCAAAGTAAAACCACTATTAAATAGGATTATTGTCCTGTCCAGCAAGCCACTAAAAGCTGAGTTCCTACTATCTGCCTTCTGCAAACCAAGGCCTATGGTCTTTACGCCATCATCCAGTTAGCTCTGTCAGTGCAGGAGGCAGAAGTCATCTAGTCAGTGAGGCTAACTCACATCTCCGATGCTGGTTTTATTTGTTAGTCAGTTTCCTAGGAACCAGGTCCTCCTCATTCCCTCATTCGTTTGTCTGTAACCCCTTTAAAAAGATTGTCCTTTAGAATCTGTTTTAACAAGATTTTTATCACGCTGTGATGAGACTGTGACTTTCTCTTAAAAGATTTCTAAGTCAGGCATGGGGGTACACACCTTAATCCCAGCACTCTGTGAGTTCGAGGCCAGCCTGGTCTTCCGATTGAGTTTCAGGACAGCCAGAGTTACACAGAGAAATCTTTTCTCAAATCTCAACAAAAGAAAAGATTTTTAAAAACCTGGTTTCATGTATGAACAAAGTTTCTTCAAATTTTGAGTTTCAAAGATGTTGAAAGTATTGAGTTTTAGAACAGCGATTGCAGTTTACAAATATAGTGAATTCAGCTTTTAAAAAAAGAGGTTAACCTTCGATATAGAACTATAACTTTTGGAATTTATGTTGCTTTTACAGAGAAAGATACTATGGATGTATGGTGCAATGGCCAAAAAATGGAGACAGCAGTAAGTTACCATTTACGTATTCCTAGTGTGTGTGACTAACAGTTCCTCATTCTAGACAAGGGGTTTGGCTGTGGGGAGGATGAGAGCTGTGGTTGAGGTCAGTTAAACTGCCAGGCATGCACAAGGGCCTGAGTTAGGATTCCCAGTGCCATGTAAAAGGCATATTCATACACACACACAGAACATCTGTAACTCCAGTTCCAAGGGGTCCAGTGCCCTCTTCTGACCTCCACTGGCACCAACCACACATGTGGTGCACAGACATACATGCAGGCAAAGTGTGCAGACACATAAAATTTAAAATACATAAAAATAAAACTTGGGTTTTTTTTTTTTTTTTCTTTTGAGACAAGGTTTCTCTGTGTAGCCCTGGCTGTTCTGCTGTCCTGGAACTCACTCTGTGGACCAGGCTGGCCTTGGACTCAGAGATCCACCTGCCTGTGGTATCAAAGGTGTGCACCACAACACCTGCTTCTCAAAGTGTTTTTTTTTGTGTGTGTGTGTTGTTGTTGTTGTTATTAAAATGAATCTTAACACAGTAAATCAAGGCTAGGGTTGTAGCTCAGTAGTAGGGCACTCATCTAGCTAACATGTGTGAGACCCTCAGTTCTGTCCTCACCTCTGAAAAACTGACAGTAAGGCGGGCTTCTAGAAAGTATTAATGTATGTCATTTGTACAGAATAATGGTTTTCAGTATAAGTACATGTGACTTTAAGTAAAGTAAAATCTATGATCCGCTTGTTGTTAGTAACTGGCAGGAAGCCAGTGTGAAGACAGCCCTCTGTAACCCCACTGCCTGCTTGGAGCTACAGTGGCAGAAGCGTCCAGGCAGCTTCCCTATCTCAGCCTGCCCTGATTGCAGCATGCCCACACTGCCCCACTCCCGTGTAGCATGTGCTGTTTTCACCCCAGTATCGTCACTAATGGGTGAAATTGCCAAGAAGGAACTTGGAGAGACTGTGTTAGCAACCTTTGTGTGGCCTTCCACAGGCTCCTTCAAAGTGCCCCAGGGCATGCCTGGGTGGGCTTACAGTACATACCCTCTTATAGTACATGATCAGAGCTGTTGGTTACACTGAGTGTGTGCTAACCGTACGCCTGGAGAAGTCACCTGTCTCTGCCTGTCTCCTGAGCTCTGGTGGGAACTCTTCTGTCTTACTGGACAGGCTTTCAGCAAGTTATTAAATTTGCTGCTCTTCAGTTTCTGTATCTATAAAGTGAGGATAATATCACTTATGGCAGCTCTTCAGTTTCTGTATCTATAAAGTGAGGATAATAATATCACTTATGGCAGCTCTTGTGACACGATGCCCCTATGCTAGGATAGTGCACGTAACTGAGAATGTTTTTGACACGCTCACCATTCTTGTTTGTCAACATTGTCCACACCGCAGACACAGAATTGTCTTCTCCTGAAACTTAAAATCCTTCGAGATTTTGAAAATTACAGCAAATCACAGGGCTCTAAACATAATCTTTGGGCTCTGATTTCCAAATTTGACATTACGACCGGTACTTTTTAGATGATGTCAGTGCTCTGACAAGTATTTCTGAACACTGATGCTTCCTCCCTTGCTGTCCTAGGGTGAGTTTGTAGACGATGGGACTGAAACACACTTCAGTATTGGGAACCACGATTGTTACATAAAAGCCGTCAGCAGCGGGAAGAGAAGAGAAGGGATCATCCACACACTCATTGTGGATAACAGGGAGATCCCAGAGGTCTCTCAGTGACTGCTTCTGAATGAGTTCTGGGCTGAAGAGGTGACGTCAGGACTTGCTAATGGCTGTGGTAATTAAATGTGTTCATGCTGTACATATCTGTAGATTTAATCTGCGATGTTTTTATTTTTATCTTTTGTTACTTGAAACTGTAATATTCCAATGGTCAAGAAAAATGGAATCATAAAAATTTATTTTTTAACTAATGTGTTTCTAATTCAAATGGAAAATAAAATATGGACCCAAACCACTAACATCTCACCACAGTAACCTTGACTACAGTAAACACTGTAAAATAAAATGGTGCTGCTGGCTGTGGCCTACAGTGGGTTTGTTTTCATGTCTCACATGCGCAGATAGGTTGGCCTGTATTTGAAGCAGCTGGTTCATAATCATGCAATTTGTGTAACCAGAGAAAACAAGAAGCATTTTCTGTCTGAAAGCATGAAAAAAATCCGATAATGTCATATAAGAATTTAATTTAGGTGCTAGAGAGATGGTTTAGCAGTTAGGAGTTCATGGTGCCCTCTTGAGGAGGACCTGGGTTCCATTCCCAGGATCCACACGGTAGCTCACAGCCATCTGTAAATTCCAGTCCTTGGTGATCTAACACCCTATTTTGGCCTCCAAGGATTGTCAGATATGCATCTAGTGAACATACATACCTTCAGACAAAACACTTATATACATAAAATAAAAAATAAATCACTCAAAAATGAAAAGATTTCCATTTATCTGGGTGTGGTGGTATATGTTTTTAATTCCTGTACTTGGGAGGCAGAGGCAGGCTGGTTTCTGTATTTTGCAGGTCAGCTCGTAAGATAGCAAATTCCAGGCCAGCCAGGGCTGCATTGTGAAAGCCTTGTCTCAAAAAAGAAAGGAAGAAAAGAGATGGTTAAATAGGAAGGTGCCCGCCACCAACCCAGTGACCATGGCAGAAGGGAGAACTGATTCCTCGAAGTTGTGCTTGGATGTGTGCTCTGTGGCACGTGAGCCCAAATCCATACCCACAAAGTTAATTTTTTAAAAACTGAATTTAGAATGTGGGTTTATGAAGAGGTTGCTTTATTTTAATTTGTATATGGGAGGAAATAAGGAGAAAAAGAAATCTCACTTACATGGACTGTGTCAATCAGAAGAGAGTACTGCTGTCCACGGCACCACGCAGGCGCCTCTGGGGCAGAGGAGGACACCGCTCCTGTCCACGGCACCGCGCAGGCGCCTCTGGGGCAGAGGAGGGCGCAGCTCCTGTCCACGGCACCACGCAGGCACCTCAGAGGCAGAAGAGGACACCGCTCCCGTCCACGGCACCACGCAGGCGCCTCTGCGACCGAGGCAGGCACTGCTCCTGTCCATGGCTAGACTGCTCTCCCGTGGTTTACCTCCCTGCTCTTTGTAAGTCTTTCCTGCCTGGCACCCACCGTGCCCACATCTGAAGGTCAGAGACAACCTCAGGTGTGGTCCCCACTGTTACATCACAAGACCGACTCCAATGTAGAAACAGAGTCTTTATTCACTCGTTAACTCGGGTCCCTGCGCCCATCTGAAGCAGCACAGGAGAGACCCAGACCAGAAAACAGGTTTATGTAGGGTCAGAGGCTTGGGGAATTCCAAGTCCTGGGGCTTGTGATTGGCTGCCCCCTAGTGGTGAGGGGAATTCCAGACTTCCAAGCTTCTGATTGACCGCTGTCCAATGATGTAAAAGGGTAATTCCCAACTGTCGGTAACTGCCTTAGGCTCTGATTGGTCTGTTTTCCCTGTTCAGGGATTGGCTGGTTTCAAGTCAGGGGCAGAGATGGCTCCCTTTCTGGGGCCAAACTGTGTTTCTTTCTCTGGTTCTTTCTATCTTTTTAGCCTTAATTTGGGGGCCAAGGCAACTATCTTTGGTATGTCCTGAATCTAGGGACTTAGTGAGTTCTTTTGGTCCTAGTGTCAGGGTCTGGGGACTTTTCTCCGGCTCTAGGTTTGGGGACAAACTGTCTCTTCCCCGGCTCTGGTCCCGTTTTCAGGGTGTGTTTCTTTCCCTGGCTCTGAACCTGGAGCCAAGCTGCCTGGGGGTTGTGCTAGGGCTATGGACTTACTGAATCTGGGGACCTGGGCCTCTCACTCACCTTCCACTTGGTTTGAGACCAGGTCTCTTGTTTGATGTTGGACAGGCATTTGGAGACCTAGGTGCAGGAAGAGGATGGACCCTAAATTTGCACTCCATTTATACATAAACACTGAGCGGCCCCCAGTTGGAGCCCCAAGCACCATTCTGCTGGCCCATAACAACCTGACAAGTTAGGTGACAGCCTAACCAATTCAAGTGCCCACTCAACAAGGACGGAACAGATAATGTATCAAACGCAACCAAAAACCAAATCTCCAGATGAAGGTACTACCACAAAACACAAACAATATGAATGACCAAGATAAAACATCTCCAAAAGTGTGTATTCTCATATTCCCTGAGAAAAGCAAATTAATGACGAAAAAAACAATTTCAAAATAGCTGTATAAATATTTTTAAGGCTCAGAAAGGATATGAATGAATGCCAGAATGAAGACGGAAAATAGTTGAATGAAATAAAGGAAGCAATTCAACATATGAAAATTGAATTGATGCCGGGCAGTGGTGGCGCACGCCTTTAATCCCAGCACTCGGGAGGCAGAGGCAGGTG
>NW_004949122.1:5340502-5345656 GCF_000317375.1 Microtus ochrogaster | reverse complement strand
AAAAAAAAAAAAAAAAATTGAATTGAGAATTTCTGAAGAAAAGCCCAAATGAAATAAAACTCAGAATCAAAAATTCAGTAAATCAAATAGATGGCATGGGAAAGAGAATATCATGGCTTAAAGACAAGGTAGAGGTGTTTCTGGATAACTTAAGTCGAAGAAAATATTAAATCTAAAAAATAAATAAATAAAACCAAACCCATGAACAGAACATGCAGGAACTCCCAGACAGTGTAAGATAACAGAAACTGAATCACAGAGAAGAAGAAACCCAAGTCAAAGGCACAAAAAATCTTTTCAACAAAATCATAGAAGAAAGCCCCCCCCCCCAATATAAGAAAAGAGAAATGGCTATCAGAGTGCCATGTATGTGCATAACACCAGCTAGACAGGGCCAGAAAAGAAATCCCCCGTGCCATATAGTAAAACTGACGTACAGAACAAGACAGGACACTGAAAGCTTCAAGAGAGAAACAAGCCACCTATAAAAGCAAGCCTGTGAGAACAACCGACTTCTCAGTGAAGAATTTAAAGGCCAGAAGGGCTTAGACTGATGACCTCAGATGCCAGCCGAGACTCCTGGACCCCACAACACTATCAGCTGTACTAGAAGGAGAGAAAAATCACCACAACAGCCGACGAAAGGAATGTGTGAGCACTGAGCCACCTCTGAAGAGGACACTGGGACAAACACTTTGATCGAAGAAAAGGATGAAAACCAGCAAGAGAACACAGGAATATAGAAACAGTTTAAGAACAATCAGTCAAAAGATTTAAGAAAATGTAACAGAGTGATAGAAATTAATGCATGTCTTTGAACTGTAATTTACCATCTCAATTACCTACCCAATAATGAGACACAGACTAGCAGATTGGATTAGAAAAGCAAGATTCACTTTTTTTTTACTTTCTCCAAGAAATGTATGTGTGTTTGTGTGTGTGTATGTGCATGTGTGCTTCTGTATAGGCCCCCTTCGGAAGCCAGAAAAGGACCCTGGATGCCCCAGAGCCAGCACTGCAGGCAGTTGTGAGCCAGCCAAAGTGGGGGCTATGAGCTGAACCCCAGCCTGGGAAAGACCAACAAATCTGTGATCTCCGGGTTCAGGTCAGAGACCCCAACTCAGCAAAATTGGGTGGAGCGTGACTGAAGAACATGCATGCATGTGCACCACATTCAACACGCATGCAGACTCACACCAATAAAGCAAAATATACACATTAGTGCGAAACCTTCCGCACCCTGGGGGAGGCGCTTCCAGAGCTGAATTACAGGAGCCCAGCACTGGAGAGCCACGGCTGTAATAAAGGACGGAGCAGGACAGTAAGCAAACTGTCGGTGTTTACACCTGTCCTCCAGAGAGCACGGAATGGAGCTAAAGCAATATTGTTTATTTGAAGGACTTACATTCTTTTTCCAAAGCTCAGAATTCAAATCATATTTGTTTTTAATCAACTGATATCCAGAAAAATTAAACCTCTTATCTCCAAGATATTGGTGCCGGGTTCTCTAACATTAGAATACAGGGTGAACTGAAGACAGAGAGTCGAACAGAATTACGAGACACTGGTTTATTGGCACAAAGGGTTCTTTCAAGGTTGAAGGAGCGCAGGAGCACACGGCACATTTCATGAGATTCACAGGATCAAATACTTGGCAAAACTTAATTAAAAGTTCAATTGATGTAATCTCTGGGGAAGATGATTAGCCTGAAAAGAAAGGCATTTGCTTAGGGAAAAGCAACTTGCATAATAGGTATGATTTACATATACAATAAAAATTAAAAAATGTCTTAAAAACCTCAACAATGCAAACCATTTGCAGATATAAATATGCAATTTGAAGACTTAGGAGGTGAGGCAGAAGGAGCCCAACTTCAAGGTCAGCCAGGGGACCCTTAAAAAAGAAACCAATGATACAGTTAAGAGTACATGCTATCCTTGAAGTGTAAGAAGTGGCTCAGTGGTTAAGAGCATTTGTTGCCCGAGGAAGGACCCAGTTTGAGTTCAGGACCCATATAGTGGCTCATAACCATAACTCTAGATGCAGGGGATCCGACACCCTCTTCTGACCTCTGAGGGAACAAGGCATGTCAGTGGTGCAGACATACCTACATGCAGGGAAAACACATAAAACAAAGAAATCAAAGTATTTTTAAAGAATCTGCTGTCCTTATTAGAAAGCACAAACAGGTCTCTGCTCTGATATTCCTGCTCTAGAGGACAGCAGTGTTCATACGACTCCGACTCCCACATGCGACCCTTCTTCACCTGTCCCTTTGATGAGTCCATCAGATAGAAGGAACAAGGAACAGTGGTGTGTGTGTATGCGAGGAGGGGCCCTGACTGTTTACTTCTAGGGTTGTGCCAGACAATCAGAAATACCTACAAAATATGTGCCCAAGCATCTTCTAAAACAAGAGACCTTAGGTCGCAGAACAAGAGCTTGCTGCTCTGATGGAGGACTAGCTACCACCCACCTGTATGAAGCCTATACAGGAAGGCGCTCACGTGTAATGCAACTATCACCTTTCTGATTTCTGAACGTGAAGGGATCGATATTGGCACATTACCCCATGATCCACAGAAAGAAAAGAAACCTCGCAGCCCGACAATCATAGAGTTCCCCTTTGTCCTCTTGACCATCAGCGAGAGAACTTTCCCACCTCCCAGCCTGTCTCGTCTCCCACTTTAAGGATGAAAACAGTGATACCATATTGAACATGGCGAACAATGAGGACTGATGAGAAGCTAAGGACAATGGCACGGGGTTTTGATCCTACGTAATGTGCTGGCTTTGTGGGAGCCTAGCCAGTTTGGATGTTCACCTTCCTAAATATGGACGGAGGGGGGAGGACCTAGGACTTACCAAAGGGCAGGGAACCCTGACTGCCCATTGGACTGGAGAGGGAGGGGGAGAGGAGTGGGGGGAGGGGGAGAAGGGTGGGAGGAGGGGGGGAAGGATGGGAGGAGGGGGAGGGAAATGGGAGGCTGGGAGGAGGTGGAAACTTGTTTTTTTTCCTTTTCTCAATAAAAAAAGAATAAAAAAAAGTATAAAAAAAAAAAAAAAAACAGTGATACCAGGAATGTGACATCACTGCCTGATGTGGACTGGCTTCTCCATCAGCTTTCTCCTCTGTTCCATCCCCAGCATCTAAACACCCAGCTCTGCACCATAGAAATCTCATCTGTCTTTATGCAACGAAAGCAAGAGCTCAGAGCGCTCTCGTGCAGCCCTGAAGGGCGACTCTGACACCCTACAGTGACGATTGAAGCTTTCTATGTTCAACACCATGTTCCAATACGCATAGTGTGTAGACTGGGACCCAAGGAAATGTAGAAATGTGTTTAATTCTCAGAGCAAACCTAGAGGACTAGATCCAAAACCACAGTCACCATGACATCTGCTGCGGAAAATTAATTTAAGAAGTGTTCCATTTGTTTATGCTGTGGAACATTTGTTTGATGATGCACAGATGTGTTGCATTCTTTTATGTTGCATTTGTTTAACTCTGTGAAGCTGTGTTACTTTGCCTGCCTAAAATACCCGACTGGTTTAATAAAGAGCTAAAAGGCCAATAACAAGACAGGAGAATGGGTAGGCAGGGCTGGCAGGAAGAGAAAATAAATATGAAGGGGAATCTGGGACAAGATATCCCGGAGCAAGAGAACAAGAAGAGGACACTAGGGGGCAGCCATGAGTAAGAGAGAACGAGAGACATACAGAAGTAAGAAAAGGAAAAAAGTCCAGAGGCAAAAGGTAGATGGGATAATTTAAGAAAAGCTGGCTAGATTCAAGTCAAGCTAAGGCCAGGGATTCATAAGTAAGAATAAGCCTCCGTGTGTGATTTATCTGGGAGCTGGGTGGCGGACCTCCAAAGAGTAAAACAAACAAACAACAACAGACAACAATGCAGCTTTCCTGAGTCCAGGCTCAGGGTTCTTTCTCAAACAACAGTTTTGGAAATCATAAATGTAAGTCCCCGTCTCTGACCTCCATCTTTGGAGGTGCAGCCCTTATGCCCACCAAACCTTGACCCCTCCTCAGAGAAGTGTCCAGGCAGCCTGCCAAGCCTTGCCCCCCCACTGCCCCCCCCCTATTTAAACTGCTCCCCAGAGAATCCCTTCGCGGTCCCATGTCCGTCCCCTGTCTTCCCTCCCCCCAGCCCCGTGGTCGTATTGGTGGTTTCCCCTCGTGGGTGGGGGGCACCCAAGAGCACAGAAATCCCATTAAACCTGGATATCCTTTAATTCAGCTTGTTGTGATTTGATTTGATTGGGATTTTTTGGTGTCGGCAGAGAGCTCACGTTAGGAAATATTTTTAACAGTAAAGGAGTTAATTGATTCTTATTTTTCTTATCTAAAAATGTGGTAGCTTTATGTTTTAAGATATGTGAGGACATTAGAAATACTTCAAAAGTTTACTTAAAATTCTAGGGCCAGGGCTGTGGTATAGTCATAGAGCTCTTTCATAGGAAGCATGAGGCATGTTCCACTCCTATCCTGTCAAAAATGAGTAAATACAATTATTGGAAAAGATAAGTTTGTCTTACATAAATGTTTGATTTTAGTACCGTGACCTTTCACCCTGTTAGTGAGCCATCATTCTACCGACAACAGGAACTTACCAACAACTGTCAGCTGAATGGCCCTCTTAGCAGCACCGGCGCCATGGAACACTTCACACTGGTAGGTGCCAGCGTCAGAGAGCTGAACATTGGTTATATTTATAGATGCATCACCAGACTGGAGATCATTACTGGTAAACTTCACACGCCCTTTCATATCTTGATAGAAGCCATCATAAATTTTGTCTGCTAAACTTACAATAAACTAAAAGAAAACCAAAACATAAGAAAAAACAAACATAGGCTGAGGAAATGGCTCAGGGGTTAGACGCATGTAGTTCTCTTCCAGAGGACCCAGGATTGGGGCTTAGCACCCACATGGCAGGTCCCAGTGGCCTGTAACTTCATATCCCTGAGATTAAGCAGCCACTCTGGCCTCCACTGGCACTGGGCATGCACACGGTACACAGATTTACATAAAAAAGACTCGCATGAGCCGGGCGATGGTGGCGCACGCCTTTAATCCCAGCACTTGGGAGGCAGAGGCAGGCGGATCTCTGTGAGTTCGAGACCAGCCTGGTCTACAGA
>NW_004949122.1:5339169-5340402 GCF_000317375.1 Microtus ochrogaster | reverse complement strand
CCAAAGCCACAGAGAAACCCTGTCTCGAAAAAACCAAAAAAAAAAAAAAAAAACCCCAAAAAAACAAAAAGACTCACATGAGATAAAAAATAAATCTTAAAAAATCTTTTGTTAAAGCCTGTCTATACCATGTTATCACAGAATTTAAAAATAAAATAGAAATGAGAGATAAAAGGGAAAGGGAAGAAGAGAGAGAGAAAGTAAAGAGAACCAGAGAGGAGGCTCAGTAAATAAAGTGATGGACAAACACAAGAACCTGAGTTAGGAATCCAGAGCTAGTGTAAGAACCAGACATGATTTCACATTTCTGTAAATCCTGCCCCTAGAGGCAGGGTTGGGGGCAAAGCCTAGGCACTTGTGGCTAGTCAGTCTAGCCATCGGTGAGCTCCAGTTTCAGTGAGAGATCATATCTCAAACATGTGATGGACAGAGAGCAGATGACACCTGACCTCCACCTCTGGCTTCCACATGCGTGCTCACACATGTATACATGCATCTGCACACACATGTACTACATTACATACACAGGAAGAAGAGAAAGGAAAGAAGGAAGGAGAAGAGAAAGGAACACATGACAAGGAAACCTACACTACTTAAAAACAGAACGAGGAAGTAAAAATTGGCCAGTGTGGCCTGGGGTGTAGCTCCACAACCCTACTTTTTATTACTATTTTAAGCTTTTTTTATTATTTTGAATCATATTTAGGTTGAGCCATGTATGGTAGCACTCACCTATAATCCCAGCATGTACTGGGCTTTTTTCTTTTGGGCCACCAACCAGCTCCCAAATCATGGTGCAGAGACTTATTTTTAGTTTTGAATGCTCAGCGTAGCTTAGGCTTGTTTCTGGCCAGCTCTTTTAAATTAAATTAACCTTTTTTTTGTATACTTTTTGCCTTGGGGCTTATTACCTTTCTTACTTCTGTATATTCTACTTCACTGCTTCTCTGTGTCTGGCTGGTTTTGTGCCCCAGCTTGTTCCTCATTCTCTTCTCTTGTTCTACCTCTTCTCCTTCCAAGCCTAGATTTTGCCTATTTATTCTCTCTGCCTGCCAGCCCCACCTATCCTTTTTCCTGTTTTGCTATTGGCCTTTCAGTTCTTTACTAGACCAATCAGGTGCCTTAGGCAGGCAAAGCGAAACAAATGCAACACCTCTTTACATCATTAAACACACATCTTCACATTGTTAAACACACACATCCTCACATTGTTAAACACACACAGCTTCACAT
>NW_004949122.1:5336233-5338754 GCF_000317375.1 Microtus ochrogaster | reverse complement strand
TCACATTGTTAAACACACACAGCTTCACATTGTTAAACACACACATCCTCACATTGTTAAACAAATGCAGCATAAACAAAAGCAATAGCTAAGGTAATATTCTGCAGCATAAACAAATGTAACACATCTTTGCCCAGCTAAAATAATATTCTATACCATCAGCACTCAGAGGCCAGAAGAGAGTTCTGGGTCACCTGGAACTGAAGTAACAGACAGGCGTGAGCTGCCATGTTGATGCTGGGAACTGAGACCAGGTCCTCTAGAAGAGTAGCCAGTGCTCTTACGTACTGAGCCAAATCTTTGGCTTCTATATTCCCATTATAAATGGAAACCCCTGAGTCCACTGTGGTTAAATAACATTCGTTATTTAAATGATTAAATAGCACAGCTCAGTACTATATAAGGGTTTAGTAACACTGGACAGGACCATACACTTGTTCTTTCTGGTATGCGCTTATTTCCCAGCTGTCTCTGGAGGTGTAGTAAAAAAAAAACAAGAAAAATCAAGAACAGGCCACCCTTTGTCCCCCCACCCAAGAAAGCCATCATAATTTGCCTATGAAATGTAACTAAAAAAGACAAATTGCTTTTTGTCTTACTGCAATTTAGAAACCAGGCATGATGGGCCATACCTGAAGTTCCGGTGACTAGGGGCACTAAAGCTTGAGGACGACAAAAATAACAGACACAGACTCTGACTTCTGACAGAGCCTAGTGACTCTATCACACACACACACACACACACACACACACACACACACACACACACCCATGCTGCCCAGCCCGCTCGGCACACCCCTCTTTTTCTTTGCCTCCTGTCACCAACGTTCAGGTCCACATTCTCAGAACTTCCATAACATCTTCTTGTCCCTGATGTGTTCAAGGAATCTGATGGCCCTCTCCTCTTCTGAGATCTCCGGTCATTCTATCCATGTTCACAAGCCTGGGCAGTGGGCCTTCCAGCCACGATACCATGCCTGCCTAGTGAGACTGAGCAGGCACAGGGCACACTCACCATATGATTCACCACCTCATTTTTAGGTCCAGTGAGCAGCATCCAGTCAATGAACAGTGGTCCTCGGTCCTTGGGGCTAAGGGTGAACATGCAAGGCAGGTGCGCAGTTTCCCCTTGGACTTCCTGAACTGTCTGCTCTGGAGTAGTGATGTTCACACCTCCAGTGAAACCTGGAGAGAGAAACATGGGCATGACACTGAGCATCTGCTGTCACTCACTGGCAGAAGCCAATCAGGAGACGGGAGAAGGAGATGTGGGTGAGACCTGGACCTAGAAGGATGCAGTCCCCTCCCCTGGATGCCCAGGTTTTAGTTTGTGCCTTCATGAAAGTACAATGACTGTGGACATTATGTCATCCTATATGATTCCCTTAGAGCACCACCCACTTCCCAGAGTTGTACTGACACAAGCTTCTGCTAGTGAGTGCTTGCTCTTCCCAGCAGATGTAGACAAGAGTATTTAGCCAGAGTTTTTGGGAGATGGTGTAGGACAATTGTCTATTGTTTGCCAATTATGTTTTAAATAAATGCTGACTGCCCTGTAGCCAGGCAGGAAGTATAAGTGGGACCAGACAGAAAGTAAAGGCGGGTCCATGAGAACAGGAGAATTCTGGGAAGGAGGAAGCCCATTCCTCCCCAGTCCTGTCCCAACCACAGAAGAAGGAAGATGTGATGCCCCGCTGAAAAAGGTACTGAGCCATGTGGCTAACATAGATAAGAATAATGGGTTAATATAAGTTATAAGAGTTAATAAGAAGCCTGAGCTAATGGGCCAATCAGTTTATCATTAATATAGACCTCTGTGTGATTTCTTTGGGGCTAAATGGCTGTGGGACCTGGTGGGAGGACAGAAACCAGGCAGGACAGAAACCCAGACAACAGGGAGATCAGTTTTATCTATAAATGGAAGGTCAAAATGATCCATGCTAGCCACAGTGCCACAGGCTCCCTGGGGACTCTGTGCATTGCCCCCCAGAGGCCACTGAAGAATGCATAGAATCTGAGACTGAAGTCACAGAGAGCTGTGAGCTGCCAACTGGGTGCCGGAAATCAAATTCTGGCCCTCTGGTAGAGCAACCAGTGCTCTTAACCTCTGATCCATAGCGCTAGCCACACATAATATTTTAAAAACCTTCCAGTTATATCACACTTAAAGATGATGCTGCAAATTCTGTTTTGTTCTGTTTGATGTTCAATAATCTGAGTGCTAAACAAATAGCAATTTTAACAAAGTTGGGGTGAAGCTCTGTGGGTAAAATGCTTGTCAGGCTAGTCGATGACCTGAGTTTGATCCCTGAAAGCCACCGTGGAAAAAGAATGTCAGCTCCTGAAAGTCGTCCTCTAACATCTCCCCGAATGCTATGGTGTACCCACAATGCTATGGTGTATGCACACAGATACTCACATGTGCGCTCTCTCTCTCTGTCTCTCTCTGTCTCTCTCTGTCTCTCTCCCTCCGTCCCTCTCTCTCTCTCTCTCTCTCTCTCTCTCTCTCTCTCTCTCTCTC
>NW_004949122.1:5335607-5336133 GCF_000317375.1 Microtus ochrogaster | reverse complement strand
TCCTCTCTTCTTTCTCTTCTCTCTCTGATACACACACACACACACACGCACAGTTACATCCCCAGCATCCTAAACACCCAGCTCTGCACCATAGAAACTCATTTGTCCTTTGTGCAGTGAAAGCAAAAACTCAGAGCTCAGAGTGCTCCCATGCAGCTCTGAAGGGGTGATGCTGGCAGGTACAGTGACGACTACAGCTTTTTATACACCATGTGTCAGTACACATAGAGTAGACCGAGGCCCAAGGAAATGCAAAAATTTATTTAATTCTCAGGGCAAACTCAAAAGACAAAGTTCGAAGCAACAACAACACAGCTCTCCTGAGTCCAGGCTCAGGGTTCTTTCTCATGCAGCAAAACTCTTGTCCGTCCTAGCTGTCAGAAATCCCATGGACCTCCTGGCCTCTCAGGACCTCCCATCCCAACCTTCTGCTGACCAGAGCTTACTGAAGGTGGAACTAGACCTGGAAAGACAGGAAGAAGGTAGCAGAGAGGAGGAGCAGCCCTGGGGGTGTGAGCATTGGTCA
>NW_004949122.1:5330858-5334529 GCF_000317375.1 Microtus ochrogaster | reverse complement strand
GGGAGAGGGAGGGGCAAACGGGGGAGGGAGGGGCAAACCGAGGAAGAGGGAGGGGCAAACCGAGGGAGAGGGAAAGAGACAGCAAGAAGTTGAAAAGGAAACGGGGAGGATGGGAGGGATAAGGGAGTAATTGGAGGTACCAACTGGGGTAGATTTTATAAAAATAGATTATATGCATGGATGAAATTCTTAAGCAAAAAAAATAAATAAACCCCTATCTACACTTATTTTTTAAATTGTCAATGAATTTTACAAAGTTTGAAATAGGCTGGGGAGGTTGCCATATGCTTTTAAATCCAGCACTTGAGAGGCAATGTAGGCATACATATCTCTGTTAGTTTGAGGCCATCACGTTCTACACATATCCAGGCTATCCAGGAATGCATAGTAGGACCCTGCCTCAAAAAACAAAAAACAACAACAACAACAAAAACAAACAGAAAACAAGTGGCTGGAGTGATGGCTCAATGGTTAAGAGCACTGGCCTTTCTTCGGGACGCCCCAGGTTCAATTTGCAGCACCCACACGGCAGCTCATAACTCTCTGTGATTCCAGTTGCAGGGGACACATCACCCTTTCCTGGCTTCCAGGCATACATGCAGGCAAAACACTCATATGCACAAGATAAAATGAAGTAACAACAAAAGAGGTAACTCCTTTTCTTTTGCAGAAGAAAAAAATGTGTTCACTTTATGTTTCATACAACGTGAAGACACTAGAAATAAAATTATCACTCTAGAGCCAGGGTGTGGCCCAGTGCCAGAGCCCTTTCCTAGCAAGCCTGAGTCCTGGGTTTCACCCCTAACATAGCAAAAATGAGTCTAATTCTTACTCTAGAACCGAAGCTTTGTCTTATAGATCGCTGTGACTTTAGTGCTGTGAGAACCCACCCTGTTTCTAAGATACCCGTGACTAGCCACAGACATTTACCAGTGACAGCCAGGTGGATGTTCCTGTTGACAACGCCAGGGCTTTGTTTCACTCGGCACTGATAGGTGCCAGCATCCGACAGCTGGGTACTTGTTATATTTATGGATGCGTCCCCAGACCCGATGTCGTTACTGGTAAAATGCACCCGCCCTTTCAGATCTGGATAGAAGTCATCACAAATTTTGTCTGAAGAATATAAAATAACCTGAAAGAAAATGAAAACAGAAGGAAAAAAAAATAATAAACTGACTAAAAACCGAACCAAACCGAGTGTACTTGTGCGCATGCGCGTGGTCACCTGCGGATGACGCCACTGAGGACCGAGGAAGGCACTGGGTGCTGTGTTTTGTCTTTGCTATCTTATTCCTGTGAGAGGGTCTCAAATTGAAACTGGATGTAGGCGCGCAGCCAGAAGTCCCAGCCATCGTCCCGCCTCTGCCCTTCGCATGAGTTACCACACATGGCTCCTCGCGTCCAGGCTAGGGATTCCATCACAGTTCCTTGTGCATACACTCTTCTCACCCACTGAGCCAACACTCCAACCCAGTGTTGATCTCTTAGATAAAATGTGTCCGATGAAGCTGATATGCAGCATTTGAGATAAAACAAAATATTAAAGAACCGACTAGAAGACAAATGTGACGCAGGGACTCGGAGCCGGGATCCTTGGATGTGCCTCCTCCTCAGAGCGTTCTTTGCCCTTCCATTTGGCTCTGATCACTTTGATTATAGAAAACTTGTGGAAGTCGGGCAGCGGTGGCGCATGCCTTTAATCCCAGCACTAGGGAGACAGAAGCGGTGGATCTCTGTGAGTTCAAAATCAGCCTGGTCAATAAGAGCTAGTTCCAGGACAGGCTCCAAAGTTACAGAGAAACCCTGTTTGTCTCAAAAAAACAAAACAAACAAAGAACGAGGAAAGAGAAAACTACGGCAATATTTTATATATTATATATTATTTCCATAATTTAACGCTGATATTTTATAGGCTTTAAAATTGTGCTTGTTTGTTGTTTTATTTGCTACAGGGCCTTACTGTGCAGTTCAGGCTGCACGTAAGGCTACGCAGCCCAAGCTGGCCTCAAACTCTCAATCCCCCTGCCTCAGCCTACCTGAGAAGGATTGCATGCATGTGCTGCCATGCTCAGCTTTTCCTTTGCTTTGTAAGAAGTTCACTGTGTGGGAGAGTAAACTTGAAATGAGGAGAACAGACTGTGGGAATGTGGATGCTCACTGTACTGTGTACATCTCGTGAGCCCTTTGCTGGGTATAGGAGCCTCATGTAAATCTTAAAACCCTGCCAGGGCCAGATGCAGTGAGGTACACTTGCAGACCAGAACTGAGGAGGGGAGGTTAAAATGGGAGACTGACTGGGTCCTGGACCTCTCCTCTTCTGAAATCTCCAGTTCTTCTATGTTCTCAAGCCTGGGCAGTGGGCCTTCCAGTCACGATACCACGCCTGCCTAGTGAGACTGAGCAGGCACAGGGCACACTCACCACATGGTCCATCACTTCGTTATTAGGTCCTGAAAGCCGAAGCCACTCAACGTCCAGTGGTCCTCGGTCCTCGGGGCTAAGGGTGAACATGCAAGGCAGGTGCGCAGTTTCCCCTTGGACTTCCTGAACTGTCTGCTCTGGAGTAGTGATGTTCACACCTCCAGTGAAACCTGGAGAGAGAAACATGGGCATGACACTGAGCATCTGCTGTCACTCACTGGCGGAAGCCAATCAGGAGACGGGAGAAGGAGATGTGGGTGAGGCCTGGACCTAGAAGGATGCAGTTCCCTGCCCATGGATGCCCAGATTTTAGTTTGTACCTTCATGAAAGTACAACGACTGTGGACATTATGTCATCCTATATGATTCCCTTAGAGCACCAACCCACTTCCCAGAGTTGTACTGACACAAGCTTCTGCTAGTGAGTGCTTGCTCTTCCCAGCAGATGTAGACAAGGAGATTTAGGCAGAGCTTCTGGGGGTCAGTTTTGTCTATAAATGTAAGGTCGAATTGATTCATGCTAGCCACAGTGCCACAGGCTCCTGGGGACTCTGTGGGCAGGACACACGGGTAAATTTGGATACATTTTCTGTCAATTGTCTTTAATTCTAAGTTTTTTTATGAAAGCTGATAATTTTTGTTGATACTTTTTTTCTGGTGGCAGAGGTACTGAGGATGGAAACCAAGGCCTATTTATATTAGGCAAGCAGTCTACAATGGGCTACATTCTTAGCCCAGAATGGTTAAAATGATTTCTGAGCAACAAATTTTAATGAGGAAAATTTATGAAGAAACACTGCCAAGTTTCACATATACAGTATTAGGTTCTTTTCTCCTGCTTTCGTTAAGACTCCACAACCAAGGACACCTGCAGAAGGAAGTGCTCATTTGGGTTTACAGTTCTGGAAGGATAAGGGTTCATCACCATCTCAGGGGAATGGCTGTCATGGAAACTTGCACTGGCAGCTGGCACAGCAATCTGAGCACTCCCATCTTGGGTAGGAAGCAGAGAGTGCACTATGAACAGTGTGTTGCTTCTGAATTCTCAAACCTTCCTTCAGTGGCACACTTCCTCCTAAACCCACCCACATAGTGCCAGCACGTAGGAGCCAGACTGAGCCTGCGGGGGGAGGTCTCGTTGCAACACCACACACACATAAAGCCCCTGAGTAACTGGCCTACGTGTTATGTTGAAGACATTCCTTTTTTTTTGTTTTTTTTGTTTTTTTTTTTTTTTTTTGGTTTTT
>NW_004949122.1:5321032-5323119 GCF_000317375.1 Microtus ochrogaster | reverse complement strand
CGTTCCGCCGCCCGGTGTTCCGGCCGCGTTCCGCCGCCCGGTGTTCCGGCCGCGTTCCGCCGCCCGGAACTTGAGCTGGCCACTCTGGCCACTTGAGCTGGAAAGCCCCCCCACCCACACACATTCAGGCACACAGACACACACTCACACTATTCCATCCCCAGCGTCCTAAACACCCAGCTCTGCACCATAGAAACTTCATTTGTTTTTGCGCACTGAAAGCAGAAGCTCCCACGCAGTTCTGAAGGGTGAAGCTGACAGGTACAGTGACGACTACAGCTTTTTAAAGACCATGTGTCAACTCACGTAGACTGAAGACCAAGGAAGTGCAATGGATTTCATTCTCAGGGCAAACTCAGAAGACTGGACCCAAAAGACAATGAAGCAGCTCTCCTGAGTCCAGGCTCAGGGTTTTTTCTCAAACAACAAAATTTCATTTATTTTGGAAATTGTGAAGAATTTTGCAAAGAAAGTAGGGACTTCTTATCTTTCTGTAAACGGAGACTGTGCATTCGTTTCCTGGCCACCCAGACTCAAATAATCACAGAAACAATATTAATTACAACACTGCTTGGCCAATGACTCAGGCATATTTCTAACATCTTGAATTAACTGGTTTCTATTAATCTGTGTATCACCACAAGCCTATGGCCTACCAGTAAGTTTCCAGCGTCTGTCTCCTTCAGCAGCTATCCTGCCATAAGCCAAAGCAGCGTCTCTCTTAAGCATTGATAATAAAACATATTCATAGCATACAGAGGGGAATCTCACATCATCTTTCTTTCCTTCTTTTTTTTTTTGAGGGGGGGTTTGAGACAGGGTTTTTCTGTGTAACAGCCCTAACTATCCTGGAACTCACTCTATATACTAGGCTGACCTCAAACTCACAGAGATCTGCCTGTCTCTGCCTCCCGAGTGCTGGAATTAAAGGTATGCATCACCACCACCTGACTTATTTTTCTTATGTAAAATGTGGTAGTTTTTGATTCTGTGTTATGTGAGGAATTTAGGGATACTTTAAAAGTTTAACATTATTCCTCTAGGCTAGGGGTGCGGCTCGGTGGCAGAGCCCTTTCCTTGTAAGCATGTTTCATCCCCAGCATATCAAAAATAAATAAATATAATTATTACCGTAAAAGCCATGTTTGTCTTACACAGATGCTATGACTTATTACTGTGACCTTTTACCCCGTGCCTGAGAAGCTCCTCTCTAGCAACAGCAGTGACTTACCAACGACTGTCAGCCGAATGGTTGTCATGCCAACACCAGGGGCTTTCTTGACTCTGCACTGATAGGTGCCACTGTCCGAAGGCCGAACGGTTCTTATTTTTATGGATGCATCACCAGACGCGACATCATTAGTTATAAAACGGACTCTTCCTTTCAGGTCGTAGTAGTAGTCAGAATAAATTTTATCAACAGTATACAAAATAATCTAAAAGAAAGTCCAAAGAGAAGGGAGAATTAGCCAACCCAGAAAACAAAATACACAAAATTTATTTCATTAAAGCCCTTTTCATACCATGCTGCCATAGAATCAAAAATTAAAAGATAGGAAGGGAGGAAGGGAGGGAAGGAAAGAAAGGAGAAAGGGAGGGAGGAAAGGGGAGGGAAAGGGGAAAGAAGGGAGGGAGGGATGATGGAGGTGGGTCATCTTTTTATCTGTTGTTTCATTGGTTAATTAATAAAGAAAACTGCTTGGCCCTGATAGGACACAAAATTATGTAGGTGGAGTAGACAGAACAGAATGCTGGGAGAAAGAAGCTGAGTCAGGGAGTCACCATGATTCTCCCACTCCTGACAGACGCAAGTTAAGATCTTCCCTGGTAAGCCAGCTCGTGGTGCTACACAGAATATTAGAAATGGGTTAGATCAATATGTAAGAGCTAGCCAATAAGAGGTTAAAACTAATGGGCCAAGCAGTGTTTAAAAGAATACAGTTTCCGTGTAATTATTTCGGATAAAGCTAGCTGTGCGGGC
This sequence comes from Microtus ochrogaster, assembly GCF_000317375.1. NCBI lineage: Eukaryota > Metazoa > Chordata > Mammalia > Rodentia > Cricetidae > Microtus > Microtus ochrogaster. The sequence goes on along the minus strand of NW_004949122.1, from coordinate 5,321,138 downwards.
GGCCGAGTGCCAGGAACGTAGCCCGCCCACTCCTATTACAACAGAGGGAGGGAGGAAAAGAGGGACGGAGGGAGGAAGAGAGGGAGGGACAGAGGAAGGGAGGGAG
>NW_004949122.1:5307459-5320932 GCF_000317375.1 Microtus ochrogaster | reverse complement strand
GAGGGAGGGAGGAGGGAAAATAGAGAGAAGGGAGAGAGGGAAGGACAGAGGAAGGGAGGGAGGGAGGGAGGAAGGGAGGGAGGAAGGAAGGAAGGAAGGAAGGAAGGAAGGAAGGAAGGAAGGACAGACACAGGAGAAGAGTGAGGAAGAGAGGTAGGAACAGGCAGGGTGAGAAAAACCTATGCTATTTAAAGCACAAAATGACAAAGTAGAAGTGTTTAACTCTGGTGAAGGGCAGCAAAATGGGCATCTCGGAAGATGGTTTTCCAGGTGGGTTCTGTGGGAACCTATTGAGGGGAGGGGCAGCAGTCCTTTTCTGTGTTTTCTGCCCCCTACTTGCTGATGCTCTCCCAGCCCCCTGGAGCTCTCCTTTCCTATCTTTCTCAGCACCTTGGAAGCTGAGCAGTTAGGGGTCCACAGCTGGCTCCACAGCTGGCTCCCCCGAGGAGCTGTTGTCTCCTCTGTCCATCTTCTCATCACACCCTCTTCACTCAACCCCTGAGTGTCAGCCGGTAGCACTGAAGATGTCTGTCCACCCAGCATTTACTCACACGGCAACCACACGAGAGTCTTGGATGAGGTTAAATGTCATGGCCCTGCCAAGGGAGGAGTAGCAGGACCTGGGGTGGAAGCTGATACTGAGGATGCACAGAACACAGGGAAGGAGGGGAGTAGCAGGACCTGGGGTGGAAGCTGGTACTGAGGATGCACAGAACACAGGGAAGGAGGGGTGGGGAGGGAGAGCAAGACAATGAGTGTGGCCAAGCGCACAGAGCGAGCTGGGTCCTAGTTCTCATGAATAGGGGAAAGCAGGGAGTTTGGGAAGCAGAGGACATAGAAGAAGTGCATCCTGGGAGGGGAAGACAAGCCATTCACAACCCAGGAAATCCCTCAATGATTGTCACGATGACTTGGGCAAACTGAGGAAATTGCTGAAGATAAGCAGCAGCCTGATTGCCCTGATTAACCGCTAACCAGAAGAATGCTACTTTCAGAGTTTAAATGACGACTTCTCTGTGAGCCACAAATAAAAATAAAATATTTATGAGGTGACTCAGTCCTTAAGAGTATTTGCTAGTCATCCAGAGGACCCAAGTCCCATGCTGAGTGGCCATGCTGGAGGCTCCCAACAGCTTGTAACTCCAGCTCTAGTAGATCCTGACTCTTTATCTGGCCTCTGTTGGAAACCCTTCCATGGGGTACACACACACACTCCAAAATGTATATCCAATATGTATTACTATATTTTCATGTGCTTCCTTTCCCTGGGCTAATATAATTTATTAACATCACTTTTTGTCCTAAATACTTGATTTTTGCTTATTTGTTTGGGGAGTGTGTGTGTGTGTGTGTGTGTGTGTGTGTGTGTGTGTGTGTGTGTTCATGGGCCTATGGGTGTGCCAGGCAAGTAGACAGCAAATGGGTGGGTGTCCATCACGATCAGCCTCCACCTTCATCCCTTGAGACTTCGCCTTACTCAGGGTTTCTATTGCTGTGATAAACACCATGGCCAAAGCAAGCTGGGGAGGAAAGGGTTTACTTGGCTTATGCTTCATCGGCTCTGTTCATCACTGAAGGAAGTCAGGGCAGGAACTCAAACAGGGCAGGGACCTGGAGGCAGGAACCGATGGAGAGTCATGGAGAGATGCTGCTTACTGGTTTGTTCCTCGTGGTTTGCTCAGCCTGCTTTCTGATAAAACCCAGGGCCAGCAGCTCAGGGATGGTCCCACCGAGGACCTCCCCCATTAATAACTAATTAAGAAAGTGCTTCGCAGGCTTGCCCCCAGCCTGATCTTATGGAGACATTTTCTTAATTGAGGTTCCCTCCTCTCCACTGAATGACTCCAGTTGTATCAAGTTGACATGAAACTAGCCAGCCCAACAAGGTCTCTCATTGAGCCAGCTGAGATAGAAGCCAGCAGGCCTCCACGGTCCTCTTGTTGTCTCCCTGCTCCCTCCACCCCAGTGCTGCCATGACAGGCACGCATTCCCACACACCGCTTCCTCCATGAATGCTGGGATTTGAGTTCAGGTTCTCATGTTTGCACAGCAAGCCCTTTTACACACTCAGCCACCACAGGGGCCAGTCCAACACTGAGTCGTTTTTAAAGTCAATGTGTCAGAAGAAGCTGATAGAAAACAGCTTAAATAAAATAAATACTAAAGAACCATTCAAAAGGCAAGTGTGAGCCTGTGCTTGGATGCGGATGGGATCACTGGCTGTGCTCCACCTCGGAGCTGTCTTTGACTTTCCAGTGTTCATTTGGCTCTGATCACTTTGACTAGAAAAACCTCTGCATCAATATTTTGTAATTTCTATAATTTAATGCTGATATTTTACAGGCTTTAAAATTCTTTTTGTTTGTTGTTTTATTTGTTACTCAGCCTTACCAGGCTGCTCAGGCTGGCCTGGAATTTGCTATGTAACCCAAGCTGGCCTCAAACTCTCAATCCCCCTGCCTCAGCCTACCTACATAGAGAAGGATTGCATGCATGCGCTGTCATGTTCAGCTTTTCCTAATTCACTGTGTGGGAGAGTGAACTCGAAATGGGGAGAACAGACTGCGGGAATGTGGACGCTCACCGTACTGTGTACATCTCGTGAGCCCTTTACTGGTTATAGGAGCCAGATGCAGTGAGGTACACTTGTAGACCAGAACTGAGGAGGGGAGGTTAACGCAGCAGTCTGACTGGGTCCTGGACTTTGAGACCAAGCTGGGGCAACACAGTGAAATGAGAGGAGACAAGAGTGACAAAGACAGAGGACATTGATTCTGACTTCTGCCAGAGTCTAGTGACTGTGGCACACGCACATTCCACACACGCATCCCCTTGCTGCCTAGCTCACTCGGCACACCTCTCTTGTTCTTTGTTTCCGTTATACACTTTCAGATCCAGATTCTCAGAACTTCTGCAACATCCTTTGTCTCATGAAACCTTCATGAAATCTGATGGACCCCTCCTCTTCTGAAATCTCCGGTCATTCTATGTTCTCAAGCCTGGGCAGTGGGCCTTCCAGTCACGATACCACGCCTGCCTAGTGAGACTGAGCAGGCACAGGGCACACTCACCACATGGTCCACCACTTCGTTATTAGGTCCTGAAAGCAGAAGCCACTCAACGTCCAGTGGTCCTTGGTCCTCGGGGCTAAGGGTGAACATGCAAGGCAGGTGCGCAGTTTCCCCTTGGACTTCCTGAACTGTCTGCTCTGGAGTAGTGATGTTCACACCTCCAGTGAAACCTGGAGAGAGAAACATGGGCATGACACTGAGCATCTGCTGTCACTCACTGGCAGAAGCCAATCAGGAGACAGGAGAAGGAGATGTGGGTGAGACCTGGACCTAGAAGGATGCAGTCCCCTCCCCTGGATGCCCAGGTTTTAGTTTGTGCCTTCATGAAAGTGGATGTGGACATTATGTCATCCTATATGATTCCCTTAAAGCACCACCCACTTCCCAGAGTTGTACTGACACAAGCTTCTGCTAGTGAGTGCTTGCTCTTCCCAGCAGATGTAGACAAGGAGATTTAGACAGAGTTTCTGGGGGTCAGTTTTGTCTATAATGTAAGGTCGAATTGATTCATGCTAGCCACAGTGCCACAGGCTCCTGGGGACTCTGTGCGCAGGGCACACTTGGGTAAATTTTGATGCATTTTCTGCCAATCAGTCTTTAATTATCAATTTTATGAAATCTGATTCTATAATTTGTTGTTGATGTTTTTTGAGACAGGTTTTTCTCTATGTAGCCTTGGCTCTCCTGGAACTTGCTCTGTAGACCAGGCTGGCCTTGAACTCACAGAGTTCCACCTGCCTCTCCCTCCTGAGTTCTGGGATTAAAAGTATGAACCACCACAAGCATGCAGTGCCCTCATAAACCAGAGAAGGTGTCAGATTCGTTGGGATTTAAGCATTACAGAGAGTTGTGAGGCTTCATGTGGATGCTAGGAATCAAACCCAAGTCCTCTGAAAGAACTAGTGTCTTAACCACTGAGGCATCTCTCTGGACCCTAAAGCTCATACCTTGATCCACAACCAGGAGGTGGAGAGCACACTGGAAATGTACAAATCTTTTGATACCTCAAAGCCTGCCCACAGTGATACACCTCTTCCAACAATGCCATGGACCTTCTAACCCTTCCCAAACAGTTCTACCAACCAGGGACCAAGGATTCAAGGACATGAACCTATTGGGGCCATTTTCATTTAAGCAACACATACAGTAAGAATAGACAAAATAGAATTTTAAAAATGCAAGTTTAGATCTAGGCCTGGTGGCTCACGCCTTTAATCCCAGAACTCAGGAGGCAGAGGCAGGTGGATCTCTGTGAATCTGAGGCCAGCCTAGTCTACAGAGTGAGTTCCAGGCCTGCTGAGGCTCTTTCAACACCCTCCACTCTCACCCTTTCCTCAAAAAGACAGCCTTTAGAAGCTATCTTGTGCCTCCTGATGTGAAAGGACACGGCAATGCTTTTGTCTGATGCAAGCTCTGGAATGCAGCCAGAATGGATGGCTGTTGAGTGCACTTAATCGCAGGTGCTTTTACTAGGTAAATATTTTCTGTTATTTCTAGTAGCTCAGTTTTATCTCTACATCCTGTACTAGGGCAATTACCCCACCCATCCCCACTGCCTGTAACCGTTTATTGCCTCTGCCTGTATTACCCATATGGTACTTGGCATATGCTGGCTTGGATTTTCTTTACCTTAATAATTGCTATGGTGACGCTCATGGGCAGAGTTTCATCACTACTCATGACGGTCATGTCATTGCCCCAAACTACCTCATACCCTTGGGACTTTTAAAAATGCTTATCCTGCTGAAGCACTAAACCATTAGCCCCATTGGGACAGGAGGAATTGTAGGTTCCTCTACCTCCTGTTTAGCTGCTTTCATACTGAAGAGTGCTGGTACCTCAAGGAACATTTGGTGACATAAAAATACTGAATGAGGTTCCCCTAAGTTCAACTCCTGGGAGAAGGATTCTGAAAAATCATTAATGTGCCAGAAGAGACCCCTAAAATTTCAGCAGCTTTCTGATAAATTCCAGTTTATTGCCAGTACTGAACTTCTCTAATCATGAGTATTTTATGTTTCCAGAGAAGATTAAGTTTCTAAGTATATATCAGTATAAAAATGTCGCCTAAAGCGGGTGCAGATATAGCCTCCAAATATGGAGATACAAATGTATAAACGAGGGCTGGGGAGGTGGCTCAATGGTAAAGGCGCCTCCCACCAATCTTGACAGCCATGTGGTGGAAGAAAAGAACGAACTCTTGCAAGATGTCCTCCGACTTACACATGTGAGCTGTAGCACACACATGCATAACACGCACATCCATACACACATACAAGTAAGTAACATGTAAATATTAAAAACACGTACATGTATACGAGAACTGATATTTTCTAACTAGCAAGGAAAATGTCCTGGCTTCTATATGTCACCGCAATTTTTATTTTATAGACTTAAACAAAAATGTAATTATCTCCGCTAAACATTAAACATGTAGAGCCGGGCGGTGGTGGCGCACGCCTTTAATCCCAGCACTTGGGAGGCAGAGGCAGGCGGATCTCTGTGAGTTCGAGACCAGCCTGGTCTACAAGAGCTAGTTCCAGGACAGGCTCCAAAACCACAGAGAAACCCTGTCTCAAAAAACAAAAACAAAAACAAAAACAAAAACAAAAAAAAAAACAAAAAAAAAACATTAAACATGTAAAAGTCCAAACCTTCCTATTTTATACTCAATTCTTACCCCACTTCTACAGTCATCAGAAGAAAATACAACTTAGTTTGCAAAATCTAGCTTTCATCCCTTCTTATTTGCTACACAGAAATGCTGTTGTTTTGAAAGACTGCCTGCCAGGCTGGATGTGTAACTTACCTGGGAGAAAGTTTACTCAGCACACAGCTGGGTTCTGTGTCTTACACTGTGTAAAACTAGGTGTGGTGATTCACCCAGCACTCAGGAAACAGAGGCTGGAGGATCTTTAAGGTGACTTTAAGGTCATCCTCAGCTTACATAGCATGCTTGAGACAGACCTGGGATACATAAGACCCTGTTTCAAAATCAAACCAATTAATTATTTAATTTAACTTAATACTGCCTCAAGAAGAGCACATGCTATGTGGAATCATCTGGAAGGATGGGTGCCAGGCTGTTTACAGCAGTTATTATTGAGAGATAAGACTTTAAGAAGGATGGCTTCCCATGTTCTTGTGCGTACAGTGCTTAAGAAATTTTCAATGGGTTTCAGGATTGCTCTTGCAAAACAAACAAATACAAAAGGTTTAAACACTCAGTTGTGTTTCACTGGGTTGAGCCAAAGTGAATTCAAGTCTCAAGATGATATAGGAGATTTCCATATTGGGTCTCCTAGCAACAGTACAGGGTCTGTCTTACTCAGATTTCTATTGCTGTGAAGGGATACCATGAGCATGGCAACCCTTATAAAGGAGAATATTTAACTGAGGCGGTGTCTTTTTTTTTTTTTTTTTTTTTTGGTTTTTCGAGACAGGGTTTCTCTGTAGCTTTGGAGCCTGTCTTGGAACTAGCTCTGTAGACCAGGCTGGCCTCGAACTCACAGAGATCCGCCTGCCTCTGCCTCCCGAGTGCTGGGATTAAAGGCGTGCACCACCACTGCCAGGCCTGAGGCGGTGTATTACAGTGTCAGAGGTTCAGTCCATTCTCATCATGGTGGAGAGCATTGCAGCTGGGGTTACGGCAGGCAGGGGGATGGACACAGTACATCTTGATCCAAAGGCAACAGGAAGTGACCTGAGACATTGGGTGGTATCTTGAGTATATATGGGATCTCAAAGCCCGCCTCCACAGTGACATACTTCCTCCAACAAGACCACACCTACTTCTACAAGCCCACACCTGCTAATAGTGCCAAATTCCCTTGGGGGCCATTTTCTTTCAAACCCCCCAGGGTTTCTTTTCTCAGAGGTGCTGACATAGGCGATAGCAACAACTGTACAGGACAAAAGACAGGTACTTAGTTCCCTGTGTAACAGCTGTGAGAATTCTAATACTATGCAATGCAATTCATGCAGCAAACTAGAGTGATACATATTTTAAAGATTTATTTTTAGTTTATGTTTAAGAATGTTTTGCCTGTATTATGTAGCACAAATAATAAAAATCTAGAGATGGATATTGGGATTCAAGCTGAAGATCAGAGAAGCAAAGTGGTCAGCCACTGGCTCTTACTGCCACCTCAGACCGAAATGTGCAATCCTGCCTCCAGGAATCCTCACACTGGGACTGCACTGTGTCTTTACCAAATCTCAGACTCCACACTCCACTGAGCTCCTGTTTCTTCCTCTTTATGTTCCTCTCTCTGCTCAGCCATAACGCTCCTGTCTCCACCTCCCTAGCGCTGGGATTAAGGGTGTGTGACTCCAAAACACTGGAGTTAAAGGTGTGAGCCACCACCACCTGTATCTGCTTCTGGATTGATCCTGTGTAGCTCAGGGTAGCCTTGAACTCACAGAGATCCATCTGCCTCTCTCTCCCAAATCCTGGGATTAAAGCTGTGTGCCACCACTCCCTAGCCTCCAGTGGCTTACCTTTGCACTCTGATCTTCAGGCAAGTTTTATTTATTAAATACAAACAAAAATATCACTACAAGATTATATCTATAAAGCACCTGAACACATTATGACTATTGGGGTGAGAAGAGGATGCTGGAGTCCCTGAAACTGGAGTTACAGATGATCATTATGTAGGTGCTGGGAATTGAACCGTGAGCCTCTGGAAAAGCAGTCAGTGCTCCGAACTGGAGAGCCACCTCTCCAGCTTCACTTTAGAGCTATTTTAACCCACAAATGGCTCGTGGGTTCAAATACAAATGAAACATCAATCTTCCTACCATTCTGTTCCAGCTTGTACTCAGAGTGTGCTGGAGTATGGAGCAGTGATTACGCCTCAAGTATTTGTGGGATGCAGTTAAGTGCTCAGCGCTGAGATTATGTAAACCACAAACAGCCACTTCCCTAGCAGCGACTGAAATGACAGTCCCTGTCTTCTGCTTCCTTTTACCTCCCTCTTCAAGTCACTTGGACCTAAAGAACTTTTTCCCCACCCAGCCTGTTTTGCATTTGTCATCAAAGTGACAAGAGGTCGCCCAGGAGTAGATTTGGGCCCTCGATGCCACTTCCCACTGAGACCCGAGAAAGCCTGTTTCTGCGTTGGAGCAGTACTGAAGATGAGAAAGAGCGAGAGAGAAAAGGTTTGGCAGCTGGGATGTGACCTCATTTCTTTAATTAGGTTTTGCAAGTTTAAGCTGTTGGTTGATCTAAAGAGTCTTTGGTGACCTCCTTCCTTCTGTGAGCTTTAGATTATAGAAAATTAGAGCCCACAAAGCTTTATATAGAATTCCATTTTTTTTTATAGTGAGGAAAATCTTAGAGAAAAGTAGAAAAGAAGCACAAAATTAGTGAAAAGCAAACAAAATCTCACTTAATTGTTTAAGTTAGAAAGTCATCTCTTGGTACCATTTGGCAAAACCACAGTGATACTCATTTCAGGAAGCTGCTGGAAACTGGCGAGCACAGAATGACAGAGATCAGTCATGGTGCATGTTCTACGGATAATTGTAAGTGTGCACCTACTAATCACAGAGGGAGAGCCAGTGACTTCCCACTGGAGAGTTCTGGCGACAGCATCTAAGTCGGAGGATCAAAACCACCTGCATCAGTGCAAGTGGCCCCAGAATGTGGAGCTTCCCCACTGTCGCCCAAGTGCAAAGTCCAGCTAGAGAAACGGGGGAATCATGAACGCACTTAGGTACAAGATGGTAGTCTGAAGAGGCTCACACCACGCTTTCAATTCTAGGACAGCCTGCAAACGGCAGGACTAGAAAGACAGCGAAAGATCGGTGGCTGCCAGGGACAGGCTGAGAGAGGAGCAGGAGCAGGGCAGGAAAGCCTTTATACAAATGGCGACTACCTGTTATGACAGATGGACGCAAACCACCGAGAGGGAACCCTATGCAATATGTGGACTTGGGGCGGAACTCAGCATTGAGGACAGTGCAGTACTCCTCTGGGGATGCTGTGCGTGAGTGGGGGCAGAGGTTACAAAGGAGCATGCTATACTTTGTGCTCAATTTTGCTGTCAAGCTAAGACTACTATAAAAAAAAATGTAGGTGTCCTAAAGTGGGTGGGGGGGGCAGCCTGATGCTGCCTCTGTGTGACCCTGATAAAGAAAAGAAAGAGCAGAGCCTGCTTTAAAAAGAAAGAGTTTCTGAGTCTCACAAAGGCAGACTCAGATCCGCTGAAGAGTACTTGGGAAAAGATGGGCGGCTCCATAGAGAAGCTGAGCTGAGCCGCCACTCAGTTGCCTGGCCCAGAAGGGAAAGCAGAAGCCTCATCTGAAAGGTCAGCCAGGTGTCCTGGGGAGAAAAGACGGGCGATCCTGCCCTCCAGGCCGGCCCACAAGCCTCAGACATCTCAAATGAAGTCTCCAGTTCGGGGTCACAGCGGTTCCTTTGGCAGAAGGGTCAGCCGTGAAAAGGATTCCTATCTTGCTACTCTGTATGGTTTGGAGAGCAATGGACGGACATCATCTTGATCCAGAGCCTGCTGTATATAACCGGCGACCTTCCTGAAATTAGTCTAGCGTAGACCAGTGTGAGAGACATCTTTGGGTGTCAGGAGTGAAGAGTGGAAGGATCAGACACTGTGGCAAGAGTCTCAGATCAGGCTGTGATTTGTGCAGGGAGAGGCTGCCCTGCCCTTGGTAGCCAGAGCAGACTTCATCAACTGGCAATGACTTTCGAGCTCGATGGTCTCAAGTGTGGAGTCAACAGATGGAGCAGTCTCTGCAGAGCCTGAGAGCTGCGAGGTTCCAGTACGTGACTTGACATCACAGGGGCAGCCCTCAGCAGGGAAAGCAACATCTAGGGGGTCGAAAATGACAACAGAGATGGGCCTTCTGCTGGTACGGTGGTGGAGCAGTACCACGTGGAGGCCCCTGATGTATGAAGAAGGGAAACACTTAAAGAGGAGACAAAAGTGGCAGGCAGTGGACGTTTGTTCATAGTCCACATGTCCAGAGTCACATCACTCCCATGCAGAGAGCTGGCAGTCTGTAATCTGCCAGGATCCGAAGGGAGCTCCTCCAGTGCCTCTGCGCTTCTCATTTTTGTATTTTGTTTTGGTTTTTAAGATTTAATTCTTTTTTTTTTTATTTTACACGTATGGGTATTTCGCGTGCATGTCTGTCTGTGTACTTTGTGCACACAATGCCCAGAGAGGCTAGAAGAGAGTATCTGATTAGATTCTCCTGGAACTGGAGTTGCAGACAGTTGTGAGCCACCAGGTGGGAGCTAGGACTCAAACCTGGGTCCTCTGGAAGAGCAGCCATGCTCCAAGCCACTGAGCCGTGTCTCCTTCCTTCCTTCCCACTCCTTCGTTTTTAACTACATTTTTAGTAGTATTTTCACTTTATCACATTAGAAAATCTTTTGTGCCTTTATCTTCTATTATCCTTCATCTAACAATCTAATATCGTTTAGCAATTTCTACATTATTGGGGAATCTTTCCCCCCTTTCCCCCTATTTTATGCTTTTAACTATACTTTTATTTTGACTTCTTTTTTAAACTGTTATTTATCTATTTAGATTTTCTTCTTGTTTTTTTTTTTGAAACAGAATCTCATGTAGGGCAGCCTCAAACTCCAGTGTAGTTGAAGATAATCTTAAACTCTTGAGCGCCTAAACCAATGACTGTTTGCTGAATGGATGAAGTTTTCCTTGTTCCAAGAAAACAAAGCAAAAGGGATGGTTCGCGACATTGTTGTGTAATAGTTTCCACTGCAATGGAAACATTCCATTCTACAGGGAAGTTCCTTAACCAGGAAGAAAAAAAAACCCTCAAAATAGCTCCAGGATGTCCCTGAAACTGAGCAGATTTGGTAGTCTCCTCCCTTTCAGAGTAAGTGATAAGGTTGCTGGGAGTCATTCTCAGACAAGCCAAGTTACAAAGAAGACTCTGACACCTGACCAGTGGCCTGGAAGAAACAGAAGCTGGCTGAGCTGCCTGAAAGATATTCAGACAAGAGTTGCTTGGAAAGGACTGAGCTGCCTGCAAGCTGTGCAGTGTGCTCCAGGTTCCCAACCTTTGTGAGCTGTCACCCATGCTGGGGCGGGCTTTGGTTGTCTTTGAGTCATTTCAGGGTAACCCCAGTAAAACTTAGAGTTCACCCTAGTCTGTCATGGTTTATTTTGGGTGAGTAGACGTGTGTTAATGTCACCCCAGGAGAAGTTCTGCCACAGGTTTTCACTCATTCCAGTGTAAACTGAAGTCTCCAGGAAAAAGCCACACCCACGTGGAAGTCTTTTTTTGGGGGAGAGCAGATTTGAGAAAGGGATTCTCTGTCTATCCATGGCTATCCTGGAACTTGCTCTGTAGACCAGGCTGACCTCGAACTCACAGAAATACTCCTCCTCCTGAGTGCTGAGATTAAAGGCATGCACCACCATTCCAAGACTGAAAGAGTCTTTAAGAATCTAGGCATTAATTAGAATTTCCATGATTACAGCAAGTTGGAATGTCCCTTTTCTCCTTGCTCCGCCTCCTCCATTTGTTATTTTAAAATGTTTTAGGGTGCTGGTGGTGGTGGCACATGCCTTTAATCCCAGCACTGGGGAGGCAGAGGCAGGCGGATCTCTGTGAGTTTGAGGTCAGCCTGGTCTACAGGAGCTAGTTCTAAGACAGGCTCCAAAGTTACAAAGAAACCCTATCTCCTAAAAACAAAACAAAACATAAAGATGTCTTAGGGTAATGCCCTTCATAGCCATTCATTGCCCACCTGTGTCTGAGCCAACATCTCCTTGGTAATACACTGAACCTTTGGAATGTGTCAACAGAGTGCTAGCTTCTATTGTCCCCAAGACTTCTCCAAACGATGTACTGTTCTGTGTATGACTGCTGTATTTCAACTCAAAGGTGTGAGCACTTTTTGTTGCTATTTTGTTTTTCTTGAGACAGGGTCTCATTATAGAGCCCAAGCTAGCTCCAAATTTATGATCCTCTTGCCTCAGCTTCCCCAGTGTTGAAATTATGGGTATATGTCACCAAACCCAACTAAGGTTATTTAACCATGTATTTTTTAATTTCATGTATTTATTTTTGTGGTGCTGGAGAGTTAACCTGACCCTCACACATGCTGGGCAAGTGTTCTACCACATTCTACATACAAGTAGACTCTTAAAGGCTGAAGGGGAAATGGGAGATGGCTTAGCAGGTAAAGTGGCTGCCATGCAGGCTTGAGGACTTACGTTTGGATCTGCAGTAACCACACCTTTAAAGCCAGTAAGGCCCAGGAGAATAAGCAGAAAGGAGCAAGTCTTCTTGCGTGGCACTCTGCCTTGCTCTGTCTGGTAGCACGGCTGGGTGAGTAACCGACTCCGCTCTCTGAAGCCTTGCCCACAAGTGCTGCAAAGAGCTGCCCAAGCAGCATTACAACATCTGGTCACAAATATGTATCATTTTCTTTTACCCCCAGAGTTCCTTCCTTAGGACTGGGGTTGCTTATAAAAATTTTAAATATATCGAGACCAGCCTGGTCTACAAGAGCTAGTTCCAGGACAGGCTCCAAAACCACAGAGAAACCCTGTCTCGAAAAACAAAAACAAAAACAAAAAAAAAAAATTTAAATATATAATTCATACACTAGGACCAGGGAAATGTAAATTACAATGAAAAACAGTTAAGAGATTATTTTTAATGTGCATGTAGATCTTGCATAAGAATTTTTCTGAATTGGATCATGACCCAGCTTCCCCCCACACCACACACACACAGACTCACTCTTCCTGGAGAACCATTAAACTTCAATCCCAATTAAAGTTATTTTTGTCTTGGGCCTGGAGAGATGGTTTTGGATTTAAAGTCGTTGGCTGGTCTTCCAGAGGACCTGGGTTTAGTTCCCAGCATCTACATGAAGGCTCAAAACCTTCTGAAATTATGGTTCCAGGGTATCTGATGACCTCTTCTGGCTTCAATGGGCACCAGGCATACACATAGTACATAGATATATGTGCAGGCATATAACAATTAAAAATACTTACCCTTCTCAATAAAATTGATTTCTACCCATTCCCAGGAACTCGATATGCAGGTGCCAATTTGAGAATCCTCAGGCAGAACAAGTGGAACTGTCTGCATTTTCATTAACTTTAGAAAATAATACAAATCACTCTACTAAGCACTAGTAATCTGGTAAGCAGGAGGATCAAGTTCAAGGCCAGTTTGCTGCTGAGTGAGACAGAGACTGAGTGAACATCGAGGGAGATGGGGCAGAAAGACCATGAGAGGAAGACACTCAGGAAGTCTGCTGTGAGATTGTGCCTTCTAGCTATGACAGGGAAGTTACAGCCCTGAGTCTCAACAACATGGCTGCCTAAGTAAGACCTGAACAATTTCTTTTTTTCTTTTTTCTTTTTTTTTTTTTTTTTTTTTT
>NW_004949122.1:5304264-5307359 GCF_000317375.1 Microtus ochrogaster | reverse complement strand
TTGTAGACCAGGCTGGCCTCGAACTCACAGAGATCCGCCTGCCTCTGCCTCCCGAGTGCTGGGATTAAAGGCGTGCGCCACCACCGCCCGGCTTGACCTGAACAATTTCAACTCCAGCTGACATCCCAACACAGATGGGGGAAATCTCACAGGGTCCCACCTCTGTGAGATGAAGAGTTTCAATCTACTAACAACTGAGAGAGGGAGAATAGAAATTCCCAAGGAATGAGCTCCCCATCCAATACCAAATGGTCACCCCTGAAACACAAACTTGCAGGTAGTACTGAATGGACCAATCAGGCTGCATTTATGTTTGTTTACCTCTATATGCAAATGATCAAAGAGGAGGAGGTCCATGGATTGGGACAGAGCAGGGGACATGGGAGGGAAAGGGAGAGGTTGGGGGAATGAGGCAATTATATCTTAGCTAAATTTTTAAAAGGACATGCATGCATGTGACGGGAAATAAAACCCTGGAAACAAGCTTTTCTTTCCTCCTTTTTTGTCCTCTCAATTCACTTCATGTGATTCCTTGGACTCAGTAGTTACTCTGTAAATATGTATTTATTGAATGCAGTTAACAGAAAAACTGGGCTGGAAATGCAACTGAGCGTTTCATAGCATGTTCAGGGCCCTTGATTCAGTCCCCAGGAAGGAAGGGAGGGACGAGGGAAATTCCCCAAATCTTGAGAGAGATAGGACATCACGGTATCTGAGGTATTTAGAAAATGACTGGAGGAGAACCCTGCTCCCATGCCATCCTGTAGTTGAACGTCAAGGGTTCAGAGAAACCACAGAATGCTGAAGGCTGGGAAAGGAAAGGTCCATGTTGTTCATTCAAGCTGACGGCGTGATTCAGTGTGACAAGTGTGATTCATTGAATGTGACCACAGTGGACACTGCGGCTTCACAGGAGTGGAGGGGGTGGAAGAATCAGAATGCCCTTACTGAGCCAATCGAAATGGAACTTTCCAGAAAAAAAAAACAATTTCAGGGCAGATATTATTATAAATGACTTCCTTCCTCCTACATTTCTGCTTTTGATAGTTCTAAACTATATTTCCCCAGCGACAGTGTTTTTCTACCCCAGCTCCACTGGGCATGGACCAGGGAAACTGGCAACTGTCCCTTATCTTTTCAGGAAGAATTACCAGAAATTTTAGCCAAGCTTAATGTATCCAGAAGGTGTGGGCAGCCATGTAGACTCAGATAAGGAAGAGGCTTGGCAATAGAGCACTGGCTCATGGGTAATGCTCACACCTGTGGCATCCAAGAGTGTAATAAAGATTTTAACGGAAGCAGAACCATTCGGCAGAAAGGCTATCAGAACTCAGAACATTTAACAGTAGGGGCTCTCCATGTAACCCAGGTTGTCCAGAGATTCACCAACCTCCTGCCTCAGTTTAAATGCTGAGATTACAGGTTATACCATACACGTGACTGGTCCCTGCATTGTTATAATCTCCCCCTCCCCGTCACTGCCTTCCCACCGACAACAGAGGACACAGGAACACAATGCATCTGGTGTATTCTTTAGGAATGACCAGGTCATTCAGTCTCATTAAAAAGAAAAATATAATCAGCCAATGCATTACGGACTTGAAGCAGAGGGCAGAGTTCCCTTTGCATTCTGCTCTGGGTCTCTAAGAAGCAGCACTACTTCCTAGCTTTCTTTTGCCTTTTAGTTAGCAATCCTGACTGTGGCTGTCCTCTAAACCTAAGGATGTGTCCATTCAGTGCCCCTCTCTTGGGGCAGCCTGGACCACCCAAGGCTCAGGCAGCTGGCTGTCCAGTGGATAAGACTCCGGTCAGTCAGTCCACGCATGGCCAAGCATTTGAAATGGCTGGACAGGCACTCAGGAGAGACTGAGAGTCTGACATGACGCGAAGCATGAATAAATCACATTCTGCGCTCTGGGCGGCAGTGCTCTGGGAAAAAGCAGGAGGCTCACTTATATAAATGCAGGCTCCCCCACCCACCCCTGAGTCCCAGCTCTTCCACCCTGCACCCAAGGGGCTCTCTGCAGAGGCTCCCTACCCTCCCAGCTCCCCGCTCCTGCCCTTTCCATACCTTCTCTATTAACCCCAAGGAGACCCTAAACAGATGCTGGGGACCTAATGGCCCTTACTCACCTGTGACTCCCAACAGGAGCAGGAAGCCCAGCAGAAGCACCATGGTGGCCGTCCAAAAGGTGGCAGTGACAGAAACTCAGCAGTTGCTGTGGGTCTCCAGCTTCCCTTGCATCTAGTTATCTATCAACGGGCACCAGGATTATGCCATCCAATAGGGCAGGTGCATTTGGCCCCTGTGCCAGCTCCGCCCCAACGTGAGGTTACCAGGGCAATCTGGCACAGCTCAGGGTTAAGTGGAAATTCCCAGGGCTTCTTTTGAGCTGGACCCTTGACCTAACCTGTTCAGTTGTGCCCCTCATCCTCTCCTGACCCCTGACTTCCCTCAAGAAACCAAACGTAATCCACGCTGCTGCACCCATACTATTCGCCCCGCTAAGTCAACCTGGTAGACATCTCTGGTCATCTGTGCCACCTTCTGCTGCTCACTGTAGAGCCTGGCCTGGGGTTTTAGGAGGTGACAGGATTGGGCAGCGGCATTAACAGTCTTCTTACTGAGGCAGGTGAGCTGAAGAAGACGGCATGAGATGATTTTCCTTTCATAAAGATCCCAAACTTGCAGCTGGGACTCGGGGATTTGGAGATTTGTTTTAAAGATTATTCTACCAGTGAAGCTGGTCAACATGAAGTGGTGATTTAAATGTGGGACTAGGCAGGGTTGGGCGAAGGTACCAGACAGGGTGCAGGGTGGGAGGTGTGGGTACTCAGAGAGCTTGCAGTGCGATAGGTCCCTCAGAGCCTCTTCTGTTTGTTCTTCCTGGACAATGCCCACTGGACTGCAGAGAAACTCAGGGCGCACCAAAAAAGCAGTAGCTGAGATGCAGTAGGAATAAGACCTGTGACAGGAGTGGTCACCATCTGGGATCTGGGTGGCATTTAGAGGAGGCCCCTACAGGTCACAGTTGCTATGAAAATTACACACACACACACACACACACACACACACACACACACACACACACACA
>NW_004949122.1:5285662-5304164 GCF_000317375.1 Microtus ochrogaster | reverse complement strand
AGAGAGAGAGAGAGAGAGAGAGAGAGAGAGAGAGAGAGAGAGAGAGAGAGAGATATTCCTGCCTGGCACATAGTAAGTAATTAAATCCTTTGTATTGGGCCAGAAAGTACAGGGGAAATTAATCAGGAAGATAAATAATTTAGTTGCAATACTGGCTGTACAGTAAGATTATGTGGAGAACACTTTATCTAAACCAATGGCAGAGCCACACTCCAGGACATTCTAATCTGACATGTGTAGAATCCTGCTGACTTAAGATGAGTCTGAATACGGCTGGAAGATGGTCTGATGGGCCTTGGGAACCTGCTCTTAGCCCAGGAAATGAGAGCCTACCAGTTATCAATACAGGTACACAGTATTCAGGATTTAAATCTTTACCTCATCATATTTTATGAAGTAAAGGACCAAGCACAGAGGCCATTCACTTCTGTCGTACTGTCTAATGAAGATTTAGAGCAGAAGGTAACATGAGGACGCGGGGAAGTGGAGATCAGCCCGGCGACCTTGAGGTAGGTGCTCTAAGACACAGCCACAGAGCAGACACACTGCTGCAGAGAAAACTAGAGGGAGGGAAAGTCCTGCGTTCCACATCAGGTGGCTTCTGAACTCAAATCTAAACTCCCTCAGGAATGAGCAACTGTCTATTCCAGCTTATTTACTAAGTGGGTAATAAGATGAAAATTATTCCAACCTCAGTTGCTATAGGAGGGTGTATTTTTCTCCTCATGGTTTCTACTGCTCTGATAAAACACCATCACCAAAAAGTAACTTGGAGGAGAAAGAGTTTATTTCAGCTTACAGTCCACATCACAGTCCACTGCTGAAGGAAGTCAGGACAGAAACTCAGGCAGGGCAAAAACCCAGAGGCAGGAACTGAAGCGAAGCCATGGAGGCGTGCTGCTCCCTGGCTTGCTCAGTCTACTTTTTATAACACCCAGGACCACTGTCCCAGGGGAGGTACCACCCACATGGTTTGACCCCTCCACAACAATCACTAGTTACAGCCCAATCTTATAGAGGCATTTCCAAGAATGCCAAGTAACCCACAGGCAGAGGCTGAGACACAGAGCCTGGGTTTAAGTACATCCTATGGTACCAAGACAGGAGCTGGTTAAGGTAGATGTATCAACCACTCTAAGACTTAAGAGGACCTGCTGAACTAAGGGAGATTAAGTGGCATTGTTAGGGTGTCTCAGTCACTGAAGGAAACAGGAATTAGCTTGTGGGCAGAAGTCCCAATCTTACAGTGGCAGTAATATCAATACTTCTGAAAACTGAATTAGAAAATACTAGAAACCATTTCTACTTGATAGTTGTTTTGAGTCGGGGTCTGGTGTAGCTCAGAGTGACACTGCATCTCAGAGCAGTCTTGAGCTCCTGCTTCTCCCAAGTGCCAGGGTTACAAATACCTAACACTCGAACTTGGATTGATTAACCTGAATAAATTATGAGACATAGTAACATACACCCTGGGACAGAGAATAATCTCTGTTGACAAAGTGGCTTCTTGACTATCTGTAGGGCCATGCTTCCTGGCAACCTAACTCTAGCCTGACATCCCCCGATACTACTACCAAGTTCTCAAAGCCAACCTGGAAGAAGTCTGGGCCTCTGGCTCAGAGTCAGAGAGAGAAAATGTGTTAGGTAACAAGTGAGGCATTTAAGGATGTAGAGAAACGTGGGTTAGCCAGTCCTTGTTCAAGCAGGTATCTGTACAGCCTAGAGTGCTAATTCAATCTAGAGGGTGGCTAGCTTCCTGCCTTCCGCCTTCTCTTCTCAGACAAGCAACTCAGCCAGCATGGATGGAGTGTCTGTCTGTATCTACCTACTGAACCACACCACCCTGGCTGGCTTTCCCACACATATGTGCACATGAATGCAGTAGAGGCAGCGAGCTGAGGTTACAACAGCAGACTGACGAAAACACTCCCGCCCCTTAGGCTTCCATCAGTCCAAGAGACCTTCAAGACTGTCCATGGTGGAGCAAAGGGAAGCTGGGCAGAGGTCCTGAACCTCAGCCCACTCCTGAGGTTGGTTTCTCTACTGACTTGGCCATTTTGGGAGCGTCCCAATAGCAGCAGGTTCCGAAGACTCTGTGTTTCTCACAGAGAAAGGCCTACGTGTCCCCAAACAGCCGAAACCACCCATTTATTTGACAGAGAACATTAAGAAGGACAACAAAATTAAACAATCTTTAATAAAATTCCTATAGAAAACTGAAGTCACAGGGCAAGTACTCAGTTGTCTTCCCCATGTCACTGAGGATCGAGGGCTCCCCATTTCTTTGGAGAAGAAGCAGTAGTTTGCTGGATCTTGACAGTACTCAGTATGTGTGCTGCTAAGGCGAGCACTCCGCCATTACTCAGGAAGAACATCCATGTACACACCAACCAGTAGTTCCTATTGCACATGTTAGCATCACTTGTCACCTAGCACCCTAACTGTATGGTACCTCAACAAATAAATTAAGATTTCCATGTGGCATGAATCCACTTCAATTTCAACAAATACCATTGAAAAAAATCACATTATTATACATTTCAATAAATATAGTAAGAACAGCTGGCGTATTACTAAAATACTGAAATTTGGGTTTGGAGTTTATTCCATAAATAGATTCCTTTTCGTCTGCTTGCTTCCTTGGATACATCTGCTCAAGTATTGTGTTTTATGAGATGAACTCTCAGAGCTACACAGAGAAACTGCATTCATATGTGCCTCAGGACTGAAGCGGATGGAAGACCTGGATCCACGGTCAACTGAAAAGTAACTTAGGAAAAGCTCTGCTTTTGTAAAACTTTAAAACACAGGCTGAAGAATACTAAAGAAACATCTTTTTATATAGAACTCCCACTAGAAATTTTATAAATATATATGCAGCATATATATATAGATATATATATATATTATATTTGCCCCACCAATAGATTCTCAGCAAGTCTGGCTGGAATGATGATATCATGATAGATAAATATTAACAAAATTAGTGAGTTTTCACAGATTTAAAATATTTCCTTTAAAAAATAATTAAATTCAACATAATCAATGTAATTTGTAGCTTACATAATTTAAAAAGGGAAGGGAGATACCTTTCTTTGAAGCCTTATTTGGACAGTCAGAACAGCTCCAGCCCCCAAATGTTATGGTGAGTTGTTGGCTGAGTGGCAGCACTTGGTCACAACACTGAAAAGAAGTATTTACACCTCTGGTAAAGTACCAAATACTGAAGGAAAAAAATCCCAAAGAGTCCTTAGTAGCATTCCTCGGCGTGCAAGGTCAGCAGGAAAGGGTCCTCCATGCTGTCTGTTGGCAATGTTCAGGATGAGAAACAAGGTGGGCATCGGGATGGTTCAGATCAGGCTCCATGGGAGGCCTCGTTCTTGATTTCACTCTGAGTTTCAGGATTTCATTCCCTTTGCATTTCTGGCAGGGTCATGTTTAGTGCAAGTGCAAAATGGAAAGGAAACAAACTGACAAGTTCACTGGGAGCCAAGGCCGATGCTAAGACCTGTAGTCTTTGCGAACTGTGTGAGCCATCCAGTTCACCTTGGTAGTCCAGCTTTCCCTGAGGGCCTCATCAAATTTCTGCTTAAACTGTTTGAGTGCTTCTTCTTCACTCTTTCCTAAGGCAAGAGAGTCCTAAAGATGAAGAGAAAAATGTCTGACTTCATCCACCCTTGACAGAGACATGCAAACATAGTCTATGGGAGGTGTGGCCAGCCTTCCCACCCACACTTTCATGTTCCCATATAAATGTCACCTGCAGAGCAAGATGAATACCCAGGAGAATGACATACGGCCTTAGCAAAGGGTTCTTGAGGATGGAATTAATTTTTAATTAATGTAAGACACCACTGAGCTGCTGTTCTGGTCAGATGACTGAGGATCCACAGCAAGTCAAAGGCAAACCGGTGGAAACCAGTGTCAGGCAGCTGCTGACCCACCGTGTGGGCAACAAGTCCCGGCCTAGAACCCTCCTCTGCATGCCCCTTCTCTCGTGGAGAAATTTTCTAAGTTAACAGCTCCTTTAGAAACTTCTCCTTCATGTGAACTTCACAGATTACTCGCTTCCACCCTTTGGCTAAAAGCCAGAGGAAACAACTTTGTTTCACTCCTTTGGATATTTTATTTTTAAAAAAATGACTGGAGGTTGATATTTCTTAAGTCTTCTTTGTAAAATAATACTAATGATGATGATAATAAATTACATTTATTTTGTGTGCGTGTACATGCCCGTGTGTGTGTGTGTGTGTGTGTGTGTGTGTGTGTGTGTGTGCGCGCGCGCGGGCACATGCACACAGAGGTTAGTGGGAATCTTTAAGTCAGTTTTCTCCAGGAACTGAACTCAGATCCTCAGACTTGGCAGCCGGCAGCCTTCCCATCTGAGCCATTTTGTCAGTTCCCTGTGGACATTTTGAATGGAGCTCTAACTGAGCTTTGTGCTCACAAACGCCAACAAACACACAGAGAAGGGGGTTTTTACCTTAAGATACTGTATATCTTTGACTGACGTAAGCTCAGGAAGCCCTGCAGTCAACATCAGTGCGAAGAGAGTGATGAAGAGGTTCCCATGCCGCCGTAAAATCAGATAGGCATCTTCACAGCACTGGCGAAACCTTGAGTTGATGTAATACCCATGTGTGTGGTGTCCGAGGGAGGTGGGCATTTGCAAAGGAAAGAAAGAAAAGCAGATATCTTTAGAGCTAGGGCATCCCCATGAGCAGAAGCTTCAGCTCATGTGTGATGCTTTGAAAACAGCCTCAGACTACAGTTTACATAAAGAAATCAAACTCTCTAAAACCATATGGCTCTCTCTTCAAATCAGAAATAATTGATCTTCTACAGGAATAGCAATGCAACAACCTGGGCTTTGACTTACCACAAAACATGGAAACATTAAACAAGCGATTGTTATAATGCCTGGGCATTTCTGAATGCCCGCCTGGGCTCTGCCTTCTAATCTCTTCCGTCCCTAAAAACAGAGTCGATGCTGTGCACTCCTAGTTGTTTTGCTCTTTCTCCCCTTTAAGACGATAATGGCCAAGAGTCATCCAACTAATTCCCACAGAAAAGAAATGTTCGTCTCAGCCTCTACTGGGCATGCAGTAGAGTGTCCACATGATACATCCCTCTACTTCACCCATTACCTTTGTTCTCAATAGAACTTTTGTTTACATCTATCTATCTATCTATCTATCTATCTATCTATCTATCTATCTATCTATCTATCTATCTATCTATTGTGTGTGTGTGTAGGTAGGGGTCGGAAGACAACTTGAGGGAATTGGTTCACTCTTCACACATGGGATTTGATCAAACTCAAAGTCCAAGCTACTGAGCCATCTCTTCAACCCCTTTTGTCCACATTTTATTTTTTGAGACAGGGTTTCTCTGTAGCTTTGGAGCCTATCTTGGAACTAGCTGTTGAAGACCAGGCTGGCCTCGAACTCACAGAGATCCACCTGCCTCTGCCTCCCGAGTGCTGGGATTAAAGGCATGCGCCACCACCCAAACTTGTTGACAAGCACCATTACCTACTGAGCCATCTCTTAAATCCCTTTTGTCCACATTTTAAAATAAAAAAAAAAAACACAGGCAAGAAGATAAATGCTAGAGAACACACAGCCAGTAATGTCTGCTTCAAGCCCAGGCTCCCTTACAAAGAGTGACAGTAAGAAGCTTGTTCTCCCAGCATCTTACTGTCAAACAGCGTTGTAGTTTGGGGATATAATTTTCCGAAACAGGTAGAAGGTGCAATAAAACACAGTAGCTTATCACATGTTAGGATTTTCTCTGTCTCCCTCCTGGTCACTTCTGAACTGGAGAAGAATCCGAATCTTCTGTTACCAGTCCAAGAATCTCCCAGACCAAAATGACCCTGTTAGTGTGATGCCTGATGCTGCCTGCTGGGCAAAGTCTAGAGTCAGCTGGAGAATGGACTCTGCGCGGGCCTGTGTGGCTAACCAGCGGGAGGACCGGGTGCTGCTGCTCCCTGGCTGAGGTGCTGGAGAACGGAAACTGAGCAGCAGCGTGCTGCTCTCTGCGGACCAATGCTCCTGCCATTGTGACTCCCCCACCGCAAGACCCCGAAACTCGAGCCAAAATAAGTCCTGTCTGCTTCAGGTTGCTCTTGTGGGAGCATTTTATCACAAACACAAGAAGTAACACAGGAAGAATTAGAAAATGTGAGCAACCTGGTCAGAGAAGTGGTAGATACTTCTCCTTGACACAAGGGCAATACTCACCTGCCAAATTTTTCTGTATTTCCTGTTTTTCCTTGCTGAATGACATGAATGAAGTCATAAGTAAGGATAAAAGGTACTCGCTCTCTTTTAATGCCAAATTTAGATTTGAAATTTCCAAGAATATGTCCAAAATCTATGTGGAAGAGCTGTAAAATAAATGGGATCTTATTTTCCCGGCGACTCTTCAATATTTCTATTTGGTATGACTTCTGTCATACCAATTTAATATTAGGCCCCAATTTAATATATCGTTCTACCTAGGTGATTCCCCAGCAGTCTACACAGCACCTACCTTATGTACTTGAGCCATTCCCCTGATCCTCATGTTGAGATGACCCTAGTCATAAAATTATTTTCATTGCTACTTCTTAACTGTAATCTTGTTGTTATGGATTGTAATGCATCTGAAAACATCTGTGTTTTCTGATGGTCTTGGGCAACCCCCAAAGGGGTCACAGCCCACAAGTTGAGAGCACTGCTCTAGCTCCCCGGTTTTCTGAGAGCTGGCTATGGCTCTCCAAGACTCTCGGGCTTCCATTTTCTCAGTTCTGCTGAGCCACTGGACCATCTTACTCTCTATGCCTATGTACAATACAAAACCCTTTATGGATAAAACCTAGTCGTTGTAAATAATTGAGAAAAGACTGAAATTAAATTACCTCATCTGGCTTCCCTACCTACCTTAGAAAGACACCATCTGCATTTCTCCCAGCTCCTACAGTGAGCAAGTCTGATATTCCAAAATTAAAACAAAAAACTCGGGACTGGAGAGATGGCTCAGTGACCAGTGATTAAGAACACTGGCTGCTCTTTCAGGAGATGACCCAGTCTGGGTTCCCAGCACCCACGTGGCAGCTTAATACTCTTCGTGACTCCAGTCTTAGGGGAGCTGACACCTGTTTCTGGCTTCTACATGCACTGGGCATGCACATGGCACACAAACATACATACAGGCAAATAAGTATACAGAAAGTAAATTTAAAAAAGAAAAGAAAAAGACAAGGTAGTACATTTTGATTCTACTCTTTTTTCAAAGCATTGTTTTCTTACAAGACTTTATTTATCTTTATTTTATTTGTATTGGGTGCTTTGCCTACACATGTGTTTGGTGCCTGTGTTTGGTGCCTGAAGAACCAGAGAAGGTATCAGATCTCCTGAAACTAGAGTTGCGACAGTTGTGAGCTGGGAACCAAACCTGGGTCCTCTGGAAGAGCAGTCAGTGCTCTTAACCAATGAGCCATCTCTCAAACCCCCACCTTGTTATTTTCTTCCATTTTCACTTACATAGGTTGAGACAGGGTCTCAAACAAGCAACTCTCCTGCCTCAGTCTTCTGAGTGCTCTAATTATAGGTCCATACCACCATATCAGCACTAAATACAAATTCTTTTTTTAATTTTTTTAAAATTTAAATTTTTTTTTAAAAGTTTTTTTCAAGACAGGGTTTCTCTGTGTAACAGCCCTAGCTGTCCTGGAACTAGCTCTGTAGAGCAGGCTGGCCTTGAACTCACAGAGCCAAATACAAATTTTTGTAATGAGAGAACTGGTTACTTTTAAATAATAGCAATAGCAAATGTTGAACATTTAAATAAATGCTCACCGCCTAATTGTGAACCATTGATCATGTAAAGCACATGGTATGTGAAATGGGGCTGAGAGAAAGGTGAAAGACAAAAACACAACTCAATGCCACCCGAGCCCATGGCTTCTGCAGTGCAACTTACCTGGCCGGTTTTTTTCACCATGATGTTGTCACTATGCCTGTCACCAATGCCAAGGACATAAGAAGCTACACAGTAGCCAGCACAGGACAGGGTGAACTCCTCAATTGCTCGGTCCAGGTCATCCCTGAAGACAGACAGAGAAGCAGTTGATCAGGCCTCCATATGTTGATGCTCTCAACCATGCAGAGAACTCGTACCAACAAACCAAAGCCGAAGGACCACACGGTGCCTGAAAGGCAGGAGAGTCAGGCCGCTTTCAGGACATCACCTCACTGAGCCTCAGCCGTTCAAGTCCCTATGTCCTAGGAGTCCTGTGTCCGTGGGACGTACGCTTACATGCATGGTACTGTGAGAGGCCACCATGGCTTTGCTATACCATCCTGGGGCCTAGGAATATTTTTTTTAAACTAGCTTTTGTTTCAGTTTTTAGTTTACAAGGTCTTACTCTATAACCCAGTCGGGCACAAAAATCACCAAGAAACTTGCCTGCCCTTGAATCCATGGCAATTCCCTCCTCCCTTAGACTCTTAAATGCTGGGGTTACTGAAGGAAGCAACTTCAGTCAGGGTGGTCTCAGATTAGCATCCAGGTCTTAGAGTCAAGCACTGTCATTCTCACCATGCTGGTCAGTGACCTCAATCAGAAGTTAGGATACAGCCCCATTGGGGAAGGTTGTTAGACTGAAATTGATTCAATTCTCACATGAAAGTCCCTGAACAATGTGAATGATAAAATTTAAATCTGATTTAAGTGGTTAGCCAAAAGTACTTGTAAAACACTTTCCTACACAGCAAAATATTTCCTAGAATAGTGATATTGTTCATCACCCTTACCATAAATAAACTTATTCTTTTTATATTATTATTGAAGCAGTGTCTCATGGTTTTATTGCTCAGGATGACCCTAGACTTTTTGATTCTTCTGCCTCTATCTCCTGAATGCTGAGGTTACAGGCATGTGTTACTAAGCAAGTACCTGTGGTCCTAGGGATCAAATCCGGGGCTTTGCCAATATTAGGAAAGCTACCAACTGATCTATATCCTCAGCCAAGGACAAAATTTTAAATATTTTTCTTTTAGTTTGGAAATATCACAGACTATACAAACTCATTTACTTAAGTCACAAAATTAACATATTAGGGTTAGAAAGATGGCTTCTCGGGTAAGAACTTTGCTGGCCCCTAGAGCATCTGAGTTTGGTCACACCTCCTGTAGCTCCAGTTCTGGGGCATCTGAACCTTCTGCACTCTGTGGGCACCTGCACCCATGTGCACATACCCACACACATGTACGCTTAATTAGAAATAACAATAAGGCTGGGGGTGACAGCACACACCTTTGATCCCAGCACTCTAGAGGCAGAGGCAGGAGGATCTCTGTGGTCTACACGGTGAGCTCAATGACAGCCAGGACTAGAGACATTCAACCTCTCCCCCCCAAAAAACCAAAATACCAAACAAAAATAAACAAATCCTTTAAAAAGAATTAACCTATTAGAAACCTAAGTCCATATAGTCACATATAAGTTGATGCTCTAAACAACAGCTTCAACCCGCTATCTTAAAAACACACTCTACCATAGTGAAAAGCTTCTAAACACTGAGATAAAGTAGATGCTTTAAGTTTTAATAAGGCTCACGAGGCATTTTGTCTTGACTGAGGCAATAAGCAATGCAAACACTTCTGTCTGGTCACTACTATCTGTGCTGTGTTCGTGTAAAGAAACGATGGTGACACACTCACCCAGAGTTGTACTCCTTAAGCCAGTTCAGGAGTGCATCTTTGTTGAAGGCTGCTGTGGCAGCCACATTGCTACTGTTCAGCTGAATGTCAGCGATTGTCTCAGAGGTGCTCACAACCTCAATGAGGCCAGAGCGATCTCCTGTTGCTAAACAGCCATAGGGAAGCATCCTGGAAGAAAAAAATAGACATAAGGGACCATGTTTTCCATGGGGGAAACATTAATTTTCTAAGTTTTTCCTTTAACATAGAAGAAAAGAGTTTTATCATGGTCAGACTTGTCATCACTCGGTAATACCACATGGAAAATAGAAGCTCTATCTTCTGCTAGAGAATAATCTTGGGCCAGCGGATGGGATGATTTACCAGAATGCTGCAACTAATGCATTGTCGGCTACATAATTATGCTTGTGAAATATTCGATTTGCCTGAACTGATGGACAGAAGCACATTAGATAAACAAGGAGTCATCGCCTTTTACTCTAAATCTCTGGAAGCAGAATCATTTTTTTATGAAACATGTAATGGCATCTTTATTAAGGTAACTTCATGCTCCAGTACTCCCATCCACACCTTATGGCCTTCCTTCACTCTCCTCATAACCAACATTTAGTTTACCAGATTTAAAATTGATTCAGGCCTAGGAATGGGAACCCTAGAACTTGAAAGTGAGACAGGTTTGGAAGTTCAAAGTCGTTTGGGCTATGAGATGTGGGAGAAGGAGAAAGAGGAGGAAAGGGGAGGGATTTGGAGGAAGAAAATGGGAAGGAAGTGGAGGAAATAGAAAACACAAACCCAGAATCTTAGTGCTTTTGCACCCTACCTGCTCACACCCCAGTCCAAGTCTCTGTCAACCTTCACCTCAGAATTCTCAACAGTTTCTAAGCTGGGCTTCTTGCTTTCCACGGCAGCAAGACCTGCTTAAAATGTGGCTAGTGAAAGGTCTCTATGGCACCCTAGCACAACCAACCGAAGGACAGGATGCATGGGTTCAGTAAGCGGTTGGGTGGCACACGTTCTACCAGATGTCGGACATGATTCAGAAATAAGCAGTCCCTATCCTCCCTGAGCTTATGAAGCAACGAGGCACAATGGGAGTGTGGTCACTATGAAGAGAGGTCTTGGCAGAAGTCCAGGCACACCTCTGTGGATGGGGCGGGAGAAGGCTTAGTTGTTAAAAGCACCCGCTACTCTTACAGAGGACGGAAGTTCAATTCCCAGCACCCACATCACGCAGTTCACAACAGCCTGAAACTCCAGCGCCAGAGTCTGGTGTCTTCTGGTCTCTAAGGACACCTGCCCTCACACGCACAGACATACACAAATAGACATAATAAGAAATTTAAAAATCTTTTTAAAAGATCTCTGTAAGATAAAGAGATAACTCAGTGGGTGCAAATGTCTGCTATGCAACTGTGAGCTCTCAGTTCAGTCCTCCTAACATCTACATAGAAAGCGGAGTGTGGTGTGGAGACCAGGCTGGGGGAGCTGGTGCGGCTTGCTGGCCAACAACCTACTCCAGGTTCAGTGAGAGAGAGTGATTGAGCTGGACACCTGACTTCTTCCTCTGGCACTGGGCATGCTCCTCCCACATCGCCCTTTCCACAGACTGGAAGGCTGTCTGAGCTACACAGTAAGATCAAGGCCAACCCGAGGAGCTATGCAAAGCCCTATACTTAAACAGTATAGGAGGGAGGACAGGAAGGCTAGGCTAGAGGACAAGGCTAGGCAGAATACACGAGCAAAGTGAGGAGAAGATATGACTTGCTGGAAAGATGGCATGGGAGTCCTACAGGTCATGCAAGGATTGAGAGACAAGAGAAAACTGTGTGTGTGGGCAATGAGTGCATTAGTGTGTATCGCAGAGATAAGAAGATAGACTGTGCTGGTTTCTAGCATTACTTCTAAAAAACAATTCAGTCATTGTATATTCCTGTCAGTGAGAGCACCACTGGTGAAGTGCGTTCTGGCAGACTGAAATACTAAGCCTATATTATTAATTTACTTCTCTTTCTTAAAAAGACAACTAAGGAAAAACATTAAATTTTTCACTAGTGCCTGGCAGCCCATTGTGACACAACCCATGTAAAGCAAACATGGCTGGGTTAAAGTGCACTTTCTTGCTTCCTGCATCCCCTTGCAACCCACTTACAGCCCAAACTAGGCACAAGTCCAACAACTTCCTCTTCAAAAGCAAGCAATGATGAAAGCAATCAGTGACTTAAGGATGGAACATTCACAATGGGAAGGAAAAAACACCCTCATCTGAAAGACAGTTTGACAGAAGTCATGCTGGGGGCAAACTCTTGGAACCCTCCCTAATCATCTCATTGGAGCCTCCTTGACCCTGAATGTCTACAGTTTTTTATAAAGCGCATGGCAACATTTCTGCCATTTACCTTTCTTTCTTGCACTCTCTGACCAAAGGACAATGTTACCTTCATGGGAAAACAGCACAGGACACACTGCACTGAAGGAGGAAGGTAGTAGCAGCCCTTTATCCCTCCTTTGCCACACAGTCAGGTGGCGAAGGTCAGAGTGTAAACGCTCCCTTGCTTGCACGTGCTTCCTTTCCTGATCCTGCCAACACCAATAGCATCGAATATCTTACATACAACTTTTACACAGTTTCTTGTAAGTGAGAAGATTCTATTAGTAGAGTCAGACATGGTGGCACACCCCTTTAACCCCAGCACTCATGAGGCAGAGGCAGATGGATCTCTGTGAGTTTGAGGCCAACCTGGTCTACAGAATGAGTTACAGGACAGCCAGTTACATATTGGAGAGTTCCTGCCCCCCTTGCCTGCCTCAAAAAATTCTATCAGCAAAACTCAGATGTGTAAGTGAAGACAACTACTCAATTTTTTATTTGACATGTAAGAGAGACACAGGCTGCAGAGGACTGTCAAGTCTACTGAATGTCAGGCAGATTTGAGGTTGACAACTTTTCGGTTGACAGGAAAAGCTAACTGATAACTAATTGTTAAGCAAAAGACATGGTGTCAACATATTTATGCCTTATGAATGGTCTGCTTTTGACATGAAAGACACCAGAGTATCATGAGATAACAGAGAAAATTTAAATGAGCAAAAGTATTTTCGTTAACGGAAGCTTGGCATTGTTACTAAAATAGTAACATATAGGAGGTACCCGAACACTTGGGAGTGACTGGGAGTGCATGCTGCATGACCCAGTTCAACCTAAACAGCTGCTCAAAAGAAAAACAAACACAAAAGGCACACTGGAGCACAGATATTTATAGAAACAGTAAAGAAGGTTTCGTGAGAAAGAGATAGGCGTTTGAAAGAACTCAAAGCCCTACACTTTAAAAATATGGGGTCAGAGGACAAAGTGCCAGTAATATCCCACTGGCCCTTGATGTTTCCTACTGCACAGCAGCTGAGAACACATCCAGCACTCCCATACATGGCTGTCTCCCTTATCTGAGGTTACAATGACGCCCATGACACTAAATGTATGCCAACTTTGGATGGAATGGACAAAACCAAAGCAGAGACAACTGGGCTGGGGTTTTCAACGAGGTTGACCGGACTACGGAGCAGCACTAAGCAGCCAGTCTTCAGCTCAGTCTTTGCAACTGATGAAGGCCCTTCCTACGGCCAAACCTGCAACCTGTGAAGATCGCCCAGCAGCCCCTGCTGTCTAAGGCTAGGAGCTGGTCTTGCCCTGCTGAGTTCTCCACAATGGTGGAATGATATCCTCTGAACCATTAGCCCCAGATAAACCTTTCTTTCCTCAAGCTGCTTCATGTTACTATATTCCTGCGTCTATAGGATTGTGCTTCGGGGTCTCTCCTTCCAACATGGCATTTGGGGACTGAACGGAGCCAAGTGTGCTTGTGCTGCAAGCTCTTTTACCCACTGAGATATCTCCCTGGCCCCAATGTTACTTCTTCGTAGAAATTTGGTCTCAACAATAACAAAAACAACATTCTCTACTCTCTGTGATATATTCCTTATGAGTGGCTAAGGAGGGAATAACCATTCACACATGGTAGTGTTTTTAAGTAATAAGAAACTCATTAAGGTAAAGGAAAATATTCCACATATAGTGACTGTTTGGTCCTCTCAGGGAGACTGTTGAGATGGCATCCTAGAGCTGAAAGAAGTGGACAGATGCTCCCATCCCTAATCCCGAAGCTATGTCCAATTGATGACCACTTGCAAATAAAAATTTAGTTTCCTCCAAGGGAATCTCACTGGGGAAGCAAACTACTCTTAAGGATAGACTGCTTGCCCAGAAGTAGATGGCCAACAGAAAATGAACTCAACAGAATCATAATGTCATGTCAGGGCCTTTCCTTTTTTAAATTTTTTTTTTGAGACAGGGTTTCCTCTGTGTGTAAAGTGGATTGCTACCCTTTCTAGGAGTTTAACCCCTATTAAATAAACCTATATTATACTCCATTCTGGGCTAGTGTGGAACTATTTTATTATAAATTGCAACATATGTGTAGCCCTGGCTGTCCTGGAACTTGCTCTGCTAGCCTCAAACTCATAGAGAACCACCTGCCTCTACCTCCTGAGTGTTGGGATTAAAGGTATAGGCCACCACTGCCTGGATTTAATTTTATGTTTTCTATTTTCTTTTTATCTTTCACATCCTTTATGTATATTATGGTTCCAGTTTAGAGTTTTTATGGGAGTCCCGAGTGTGAGAACAAGTGGCCTTCTCTTGTGGGTCTTTTCCTTCAGTTTGTCTGTTTTGCCCAATTCTGATGTGTTAAGTTTTTGTTTTATCCTACTTACTATATTTTATTTTATTTTACTATTATCCCTTAGAAACCTGTTTGTTTTCTAATGATAAATAAAGGGGCTGGATCTAGATGGGAGGTGAGGTAAAGAGGAACTAGGAGGAGTAAAGGGAGGAGAAACTACAATCAGGATATATTTTGTAAGGGGACAAAGCTATTTTCAATAAAAGGGCAAAACACAGACATCACACAGCTACAATACCATGAAAGGAAAAAAACATCACACTAGATTGTTCTTACTTAACAGGACTGGAAAAGTATATTCCAGGAGGATCTAGAAACAAAGACTCTTCCTTTAAAATACAAACAAGGTGGCAGATAAGATTACTCAGTAGATGTAAGTGCTTGCTGTAAAACCCGAGTTTGATCCCCAGGATCCATAGAAGCCAAAATCTCAACTCTCAAAAGCTGTCTTCTGACTTCCACATGTGTCCCCATGGTGTACATATGTGCATACGTGCATACACACAAATGTTTAAAAACATAAAACACAAAGAGGGCAATTAGGTATTTTGAGTACCATCATATTTTGGCAAACAAAGGGTTACTGGACATGTCTTCCCATACTGCTTTCTCACTCTGATAGGGCAGTAAATGAATAGAAAGACATCAATGCAGAGTCTTGACAGTCCTGGATTTGAAATGGGCACTACTTAATATTTTTTTTACCCTGTGTTTTAAAATCATTACCATCCTGATTTTTCTCAATGCTAAAAAGAGAAACACAACCTTATGGAGCTGTGAGGTTTGCAAGAAATGATTTATATGAAGCTAACAGAGTGACTTTGTTAGTCAATACACAGCAATGACCTCAAATCTTTTTACAAAAGAGTTCTGCAGGATGCAAAGACACATGGAATCCCAGCACTTGGAACACTGAGGTAGGATAATGAATTCAAGTCCATCTTGCCTGTATAGCAAGTTCAATACCACCCTGAGCTATATAATGGACCGTGTCTCAAAATGAAAGCCACAAATCTTGAAATTATAACCTGGCCCTTGATTCTGGATGCTTGTCCCAATCACATTAAAGTCCAAATCCCTTCTCTGGAATCTCAAGCATGTGCAGTTTTAAGTATGATGAGACTCAAACAGAGCAATGATTGGGCAGCACACTGTAAAAGGCCGTACTATTATTATGAACAATAATCAAAAGGGAAGGGAAGGCCTCAACAGGAGGAAAACACCATGAAATAAGCAGATGCACTGGAGTGCTCACCGAAGGTCCAAACCAGCCTCTTTCCAGAGCAGATCCATCAGGCGTAGCATCTGCAGCGTCAGCATGTCCTGCCGCAAATCTAAGGGAAATGCCTCTCAGTTAGATGCACTTGCCACCTTGTGCCCCTGCTCGTTAACTCAACATTAGGCATTTAGTCAGATTCGCTAAACCCGTTACCAAGCACTGAACTTTTCCCTCCAATTTTAATCCTGCCCATATTCACTGTATCAAACAGGCTCAGTGATCAGCATTTCCCGTGTCCATGAGTGCTTCTAGTCTCAGCACTCGTGAGATTGAAAATTTGAAGCCAGCCGCCACTATATAGTGAGATTTTGGGCCAAAACAATAACAAATAATAAAAGTTAAAGAGTACTTTCAGCGGACATGACGGTACACCCTGTAATCCCAGTACTTGGAGGTGGGGAATGTAGCAGAGTTCAAGGCCATTCTTGGCTATATAATTAGTTCATGTCCAACCTGGGTTACATAAAGTTGTCTCTCCTCTCTCCCTGCTTCCCAAAGAGTACTTTTGGACAAAATAACACCAAAGTAATAACAAGTTATACTATTTGTACAATCTACTGGAGTACAATATTTAGCAATACATCATGAGGGCTGGATATGCGGGCACATTCATGTGATTCCACTCTGGGAAGGCCGAGTCAGGATCACAGGTTTGAGGTCAGTCTTTGCTACAGAGTGAAACACTATCTCAAGCAACATGAACCACTTTGAAGAAGTTCTACTAAGAAGTTGCAAGCATGTATAAATAAGTTATTTGTTGTGAATCCTTTAAGGACTCTAGTACAGAGATGTTATACCCTCACGAGATGAAGACCTTAGAGCTAATCAGTTGTAGGGCTTCCTTGTGGCCATGGAGCTTACAAGCCATGACAGCCTTTGGTGTTTCCTTATCAGTCTGGGTCAGCAGCTTAATCCAAACGTGAGACTCTGGCAATGATATGTAACAGGACGCATGAATGTACAGAGATAGCCTTTCCTTTATAAGTTCTTCATCAAAAGATTTAGTATTTTTATTTTATATGACAAAATAGGAAGGCTTATTAGTTAACTAATTAAACTGTAGAAGTGATTTCTCAGAAAGAAAGGAGCTAATGTCATGAGCACTGGCAGTGGCCTCTTGGCTGCTATCATACCAACACACACACACACACACACACACACACACACACACACACACACACACACACACACACACACCTTTCCAATATGCTGTGAAAATTCCAGAACTTACCATCACCATTTTTAAAGATCACTCCAACCGAGTCTTCTCCAAAACCTCTGCTGCTGTAGACCAGCCACAGGGGCTTCATCTTGGAATCCATGTATTTGCACTTTTCAACACTGAAATCAGCAAGGGGGAATCAACCACTTCAGTATGACAATGTGCATCAGGCATGCAAACCCCTCACCTATTTCTTTCAGAGTCTACACAAGTCACAGTCAGAGAACTTTCTCTGGGTAGAAAAGGAACCCAGAGGTCAGTTCTGGCTGGCATATACTGATGCCAATGGATGATGCGGAAACCTGGCACCTGACCTTTGATTACCTCCAACTGAAATTTCTCCTTGTTTTCTTATATTTCCTTAACTTTGGATGTTTAGTGAGTAAAAGATTAGAATACACTACTGCATTAAAATTAGGATTACAAAAAACTCTTCATTTTATAAGACATTTCTTATTATGTGTGTATATGTGCATAGTACAGAGGCTAGAATCTTACTTATGTGTGTATATGTACATGTATGTGCTCAGTATAGGGCTAGAAGAGGGTGTCGGATCCCCTGGGGCTAGAGTTACTTGTAAGCCATCTGACATGACGGATAGGAACCAAACCCTGGTCCTCTGCAAGAGCAGCAAGGGCTCTTAAATGTTGAGCCATATCTCAAGTCTGGATTTTTTTTTTTTTTTTTTTGGTTTTTCGAGACAGGGTTTCTCGGTGGTTTTTGAGCCTGTCCTGGAACTAGCTCTTATAGACCAGGCTGTTCTCGAACTCACAGAGATCCGCCTGCCTCTGCCTCCTGAGTGCTGGGATTAAAGGCGTGTGCCACCACTGCCCGGCACGCCTGGATTTTTTTATTTCACAATGAGGATTCAATTCTGAATAGTGCTGTTGACACAAATTATAACTTTCCACTTCTATATGAATGAAAAGATGGGAAATAGTTTAGAGATTCATTTAAATCTTGTTTTAAAATGGGAAGTCAGTAAATAATGTGTCATGATTTCCAACATTTTGCTCATACATGATTTTCAGTTCTTAAAAATGGATAATATGTCAAGGAATGGTGGCACATGCCTGTGTTACCTGCACTCAGCAGGCAAGAGGATTAAGTGTTCAAAGTCAGCCTGGGCTACACAGAGTTTAAAGCTAGCCTGGGCTAACTTTGTAAGACCCTGTATCAACACTAACTTAGGCTGGAGAGATGGCTCAGTGGTTAAGAGCATATACTGCTCTTGGAGAGGACCCAAGGTTCAGTTCCTAGCACCCAAGTCAGGCAGGCAGCTTATAACAGCCTGCAACTCAAGCTCCAGGGGATTCAATGCCTCTGGCCACTGTGAACACTGAGTTCACCCCCACAATTAAAAATAATTAAATCGGTTTTTTTTGGTTTTTTTTTTTTTTTTTTTTTTTTTTTTTTGCTTTTTTGTTTTGTTTTTTTTGTTTTTCTTGTTTGTTTGCTGTTTGTTTCCTCTTCCTAATAAGTTCAGCAAGTCTTCCCAGACCGCTTTGTAAGTAGAGAATGGTTTTTTTTGGTTTTTTTTTTTTTTTGGTTTTT